>NC_135236.1:39139288-39304288 GCF_051348905.1 Ranitomeya variabilis
TACAAGATTTCTCTCGCGTATCACCCCTACTCTGGAACCCTCTACCACAACACATCAGACTCTCGCCTACCATCGAAATCTTCAAAAAGAGCCTGAAGACCCACCTCTTCCGACAAGCCTACAACCTGCAGTAACCACCGATCAACCAAACCGCTGTATGACCAGCTCTATCCTCACCTACTGTATCCTCACCCATCCCTTGTAGATTTTGAGCCTTCGCGGGCAGGGTCCTCTCTCCTCCTGTACCAGTTATGACTTGTATTGTTTAAGATTATTGTACTTGTTTTTATTATGTATACCCCTCCTCACATGTAAAGCGCCATGGAATAAATGGCGCTATAACAATAAATAATAATAATAATAATAACTCACCTATTTGGATACCATGTGGGAAATTTAAGCTGATTAACTCCTTAATTAGGAATTTGGTGTGGGGGAAGCAGCATCCCTGAATTAGGTTGGAGACTCTTCAGAGACCTAAGGATGAAGGAAGTTTGGCTTTGCCTAACCCTGAAATATACTTCCTGGTGGCTCAGTGCCAGCACTTAAAGGGCTGGGAGCATGAGGCATATTCAATCGTGGTACAACAACTGATAGAGAGGGTGGCGACAAGATGTCCTGCAGTACAGTGCTTAGAAGATGGGTCTCTGGGGGCACTTGGAAAATCTATCCTATGCTATTCCTGATATATAAATTATGGGGAACAGTTAGACCAATTCGTGGAGTCACCTGTCTTACCAGGTTCTCCCCACTGTGGTTTAATAACAATTTAACAGAGTTTATGGCAATGGGATGTTTACCAGAATGGCAGGCCAAGGGGATACGATATGTCTATCAGGTTCTAGAGCAGCGAGAGCTGAAATCCTTTTCCCAGCTACAATTGGAATTTGGTATTAGGGCTTCTGGGGGATATCAATATGCACAGGTGAGACATGCGTTTAATGCCTAGAACAGGGGAGACTGTTTTAAAATTCAAGGCGATTTAGTGTTGGAGTATGTGTGGGGAGAGGGGGAAACGAGAGGGGTTATTTCCACCTTGTACAGAGACCTACTACATACTCATTTACTGGGTGTCCCGATTGGCGCTAGAACTAAATGGGAGTGAGAATTGGGCTATTTAGAGGATGAAACATGGATGTCTGTGTTAGAATGGATACCAAAACTGTCACTGAATGAACCGTACAGACTGTCTCAGCTTTATATCTTACATAGAGTGTATAGATCTCCAGATGTCTTGTATAAGGCCGGATTGCCGTCTGACTTGGAGTGCCCTAGGTGCACATGCTCTGGACGTGTCCAAGGTCGGCTGCTTTCTGGTTGGTGATTATCAGTCGAATAGAGGGGGCTTATAGATGCGTGGTCCCAAGAGAACCAGTGGTGTGTTTGTTGGGATATGTAGAGGAGATAAGAGTAGATAACAATTTGAAGATAGCAATTGCTAGACTATTGTACATGGCTCGGAAGGTCATAGCAAGTAACTGGGTAAAAGAGGATCCACCTTCGAGAGGAGAATACCTTCAATATGTGAAACATGTTATTACTCTAGAATAGGGGGTTTACCAGAAAAGAGGGAAAGTGGAGTTTTATGATAAACTGTGCACGCCTTGGCTGGAATTGGGGTAGGGGAGGGATGAGGGAAGAAGGTTCTGTGAAGTTTTTTCCTGTTGGAATGTTTGTTTCTAAGGGGACAGTAGGAGTCATCACATAATACTAAAGTATATGCCGGTATACGATATGCTAAGGGAAGAGCATCTAAAGCTGTCTAAATGGGGAGAAAGGGGGGGGGGGGGTTGGTAATGTTGGGATATATTGTGGGGGGGGGGAATCTTTTCTAAATCCCTGTATTGTTGTAAAATGTTTATTGTGATTTTATACTTAATAAAAATCTATTTGAGTTAAAAAAAAAAATGTTAAACCTACTATTGGGGTTCAGCAAGTAGGCCATATTTGCTACTCCAAATCGTTTGAGATAAAACTATGTTGCAGTGAGGAATAGAGAGAACACATTTCCTCTTAAAAATTGTTAGTCTGCATGAACAACACTCTTATGCCTATCTAAGAAAATAAATAGCGATTGTTCATTTAGTGACAGGTGACTGACAGGTATGGGCCTAAGATTGTTAAACAGCAGGTTACAAGAGGGGAATGGTACATATAACATGGGGAAAAGCGAGGTCGTGGTGGGAGGAGGAATAGGCTTGGTGTTCGATGTGTATGTGGGTTAGGTGTTAATGAAAGATCAATTGAGCAAACCCTATCGTCCTATTTAACAACCACCGACAACATCTGCCATTGGACAGCCTACTCCGCTCCCTTTCTTTGGCAGCCGCACAGCAGTATGCCTTATAGATGAGGGCCAGTAAGAGCATGTGCTCCAGTCGATGGCAAGCACTGCATCAAGTGGCTTCTCTTCCTCTTTTTCCACCTTAACATCACACACAGTACAATCCTCAGAGATGGCACCCCAATCACCTTTGCTTCCCCTCGCATCACAAATTTCCGAATGCCTCAACTGACTGTCAGAAATCGCAGGTTTGACAACTACATGCAAGAGCCGACATATGTGCAATCAACATTCCTTGGTGTGGGACTCTCACACAAACAAGCCGACTAGCGGGCCTCACCATTCACTGGCCATCCCATCAACCACATCTGCTTTTTCCGTCACCATGCCAAGTGTTCTCTGTGTGTCGGGTGCCGGTCCTGCTGGTGAAGCTCAGCCAAAGGTACAAAGGATGGAAATAAGCAGCACATCTGCCCAATATGTAGGATTGCTACCTTCCAATAGGTGGCACTAGAGTTCTAGTTCTCTTCCGTTCTGAAGAGACAATTTGCATAATTAGCATATTTCCTAGAGGAGCATTGCGGTTTTAAGTCTCCTCATCTCGGCATGCTTAGTATGTCAATCTCCGCAAGGAGAAATGATACTTCTAGGATATCGGTCAGACGCCTCTCACACAGCCAAGCCAGATTTTCACTTTGCACTGATGAGGGGCAGTACCCTGAAACACAGTGTCTGCAAATTGAGATTCTGGTTTGGTTATTATCCTAAGTCATGTGACAAGGCTCGTTAAAGGGTCGATATTGACTTGTAGGATTGCTACCTTCCAATAGGTGGCACTAGAGTTCTAGCTCTCTTCTGCTCTGAAGAGACAATTTGCATAATTAGCATATTTCCTATATGAGCATTGCGGCTTTAAGTCTCCTCATCTCGGCATGCTTAGCATGTCAATTTCTGCAAGGAGAATCAATACTTCTAGGATATCGGTCAGACACCTCTCACACAGCCAAGCCAGATTTCCACTTTGCACTGATGAGGGGCTGTAACCAGAAACACAGTGTCTGCAAAATGAGATTCTGGTTTGACTATTATCCTAAGTCATGTGACAAGGCTTGTTAAAGGTTGACATTGACATGTAGGATTCCTACCTTCCAACAGGTGGCACTAGAGTTCTAGTTCTCTTCTGCTTTGAAGAGACAATTTGCATAATTAGCATATTTCCCAGAGGAGCATTGCGGCTTTAAGTCTCCTCATCTCGGCATGCTTAGCATGTCAATCTCTGCAAGGAGAAACGATACTTCTAGGATATCGGTCAGATGCCTCTCACACAGCCAAGCCAGATTTCCATGTTGCACTAATGAGGGGCAATACCCTGAAAGACAGTGTCTGCAAATTGAGATTCTGGTTTGGCTATTATCCTAAGTCATGTGACAAGGCTCGTTAAAGGGTCAACATTGGGTTGTAGGATTGCTATCTTCCAATAGGTTGCACTAGAGTTCTAGTTCTATTCCGCTCTGAAGAGACAATTTGCATAATTAGCACAATGTGTACAAATTTTTTAGTTCATACTTTATTCAAGATTCATTAAAAACATGGAATACAAAAAATAGATAAAAACCTGACGCGTTTCTGGCATCCAAGCGCCCTTAGTCATAGGATGTATCAGAAATATAACAAGTGAGCTGTGTATAGAGCTCTAAACCAATTACAACAGAGGTAGAGAATGATTATTACATAATAAAATAGTTAGCAAGGCCGAGAAAAGACATTTGTCCATCCAGTTCATCCTAGATTCCGTCAGAATAAATCTCTAGATCTACATCCTTCTAAAGAACCTAATAACTGTAAGATACAATATTGTTACGCTCCAGGAAGACATCCAGGCCTCTCTTGAGCCCCTCGACTAAGTTCGCCATCACCACCTCCTCAGGCATGGAATTCTAGATTCTCATTGCCCTAACAGTAAAGAATCCTCTTCTATGTTGGTGGAAAAACCTTCTCTCCTCCAGACGCAGAGAATGCCCCCTTGTGACTGTCACATTCCTTGGTATAAACAGATCCTAGGAGAGATATTTGTATTGTCACTTATATACTGTACTTATACATGGTTATTAGATCGCCCCTCAGTTGTCTTTTTTCTAGACTAAAAAATTATAATTTTACTAATCTCTCTGGGTATTGTAGTTCCCCCATCCCCTTTATTAATTTTGTTGCCCTCCTTTCTATTTGCAATAGTTCCATTATATACTTCCTGAGCACTGGTGCCCAAAACTGTGCACAGTACTCCATGTGCGGTCTAACCAGGGATTTGTACAGAGGCAGTATAATGCTCTCATCATTTGTATCTAGACCTCTTTTAATGCACTCCATGATCCTATTTGCCTTGGTAGCCGCTGCCTGGCACTGGCTGCGAAACTGCGTAATCCTACTGACAGTAGAATAACTCAAATTTGTTGCAACCTGTCAGAACAGGGTTTAAAAAAGTGTTTTTTTTAAATTATATAGATTAATTTCTTATCAACAATACTTTGACGTGAAATATCATTTGGGAATTGAGTTCAAAGCATTAAAAAAATTAATCAATGCTGGCAACACCTAACAGTTTGTTCACGCCATTGCCATCTTTGAATTTGTAAGAGAAGAGAGATTATTACTAGATTTTTAATTTTAAACTGGAAATCAATGAATCCGAAAGTGATGATCTTAATTCAGCCCTCTTTATGTCTTTTCAAAGCTGTGATTAAAAGTAGCAAATTTCCAGATGGGGTCCATATATTATCTCATGCACTTTTCATGTGGAGTATTGGAGCAAACATGCTTTTCAACTGACCTTGTGCACAATGGTAGCACTTCTGACTCAAGGTCATAAGGTTGTGTGTTGATATCACATCAGGGTCAAGTAGCTCTTTCGTCTATTCATAACTTGATAGATGATTGTGTTAAGATTGAAAACGGAAAATGCGTAATTCTACTGACAATAGACCAATTCGACTTTGTTGCCACCTGTAGGCAAAGTGTTTAAAAAAGGTGTTTTATTTAAATTATGTAGATTAAAATCTTATCAACAATACTTTGGTGAGAAATATCATTTGAGAATTGAGTTCAAAACATAAAAAAATAATTCATGCCGGGAACAGCTAACACTTTGTTCATGCCTTTGTCATCTTTGAATTTGTAAGAAAAGAGAGTTTATTACTAGATTTTACATTTTAAACTGGAAAACCCTGAATCTGAATGTCATGATCTTAATTCATCCTTGTTTATATCTTTCCCAAAATGTCATTAAAAGTAGCAAATTTCCAGATGGCTTCCATATATTATCTCATGCACTTTTCATGAGAAGTAATGGAGCACACATGCTTTTCAATTGACCTCGTGGCGCAACGGTAGCGCGTCTGACTCCAGATCAGAAGGTTGCGTGTTCAAATCACGTCAGGGTCAATTATCTCTTTCATCTTTTCATAACTTGATTGATGCTTGGGTTAAGATTGAAACGGAAACTGCGTAATCCTACTGACAATAGAATAACTCAACTTTGTTGCCACCTGTCAGCGCAGGGTTTAAAAAAGTGTTTTATTTAAATTATATAGATTAATATCTTGTCAACAATACTTTGACGACAAATATTATTTGGGAAAAAGCATTAAAAAAATTAATCAATGCCAACAACACCTAACAGTTTGTTCACGACATTGTCATCTTTGACTTTGTAAGAGAAGAGGGATTATTACTAGATTTTTAATTTTAAACTGGAAATCAATGAATCCGAATATGATGATCTTAATTCAGCCCTCTTTATGTATTTTCTAAACTGTGATTGAAAGTAGCAAATTTCCAGATGGCTTCCATATATTATCTCATGCACTTTTCTTGAGAAGTACTGGAGCACACGTACTTTTCAACTGACCTCGTAGCGCAACGGTAGCACGTCTGACTCCAGATCAGAAGGTTGCGTGATCAAATCACGTCGGGGTCAGTTAACCTTTTCATAACTTGATTGATGCTTGGGTTAAGATTGAAATGGAAACTGCGTAATCCTACTGACAATAGAATAACTCAACTTTGTTGCCACCCGTCAGCGCAGGGTTTAAAAAGTGTTTTAATTAAATTATATAGATTAATATCTTATCAACAATACTTTGACGAGAAATATCATTTGGTAATTGAGTTCAAAGCATTAAAAAAAATGAATCCACTGCGGGAACACCTAACAGTTTGTTCACGCCATTGTCATCTTTGAATTTGTAAGAGAAGAGGGATTATTACTAGATTTTTAATTTTAAACTGGAAATCAATGAATCCGAATGTGATGATCTTAATTCAGCCCTCTTTATGTCTTTTCTAAACTGTGATTGAAAGTAGCAAATTTCCAGATGGCTTCCATATATTATCTCATGCACTTTTCTTGAGAAGTACTGGAGCACACGTGCTTTTCAACTGACCTCGTGGCGCAACGGTAGCGCGTTTGACTCCAGATCAGAAGGTTGCGTGTTCAAATCACGTCGGGGTCAATTAACTCTTTCATCTTTTCATAACTTGATTGATGCTTGGGTTAAGATTGAAACGGAAACTGCATAATTCTTCTGAAATAGAATAACTCAACTTAGTTGCCACCTGTCAGCGCAGGGTTTAAAAAAGAGTTTTATTTAAATTATATAGATTAATATCTTATCAACAATACTTTGACGAGAAATATTATTTTGGAATTGAGTTCAAAGCATTAAAAAAATTAATCAATGCCGGCAACACCTAACAGTTTGTTCACGCCATTGTCATCTTTGAATTTGTAAGAGAAGAGGGATTATTACTAGATTTTTAATTTTAAACTGGAAATCAATGAATCCGAATGTGATGATCTTAATTCAGCCCTCTTTATGTCTTTTCTAAACTGTGATTGAAAGTAGCAAATTTCCAGATGGCTTCCATATATTATCTCATGCACTTTTTTTGAGCAGTACTGGAGCACACATGCTTTTCATCTGACCTTGTGGCGCAACGGTAGCGCGTCTGACTCCAGATCAGAAGGTTGCGTGTTCAAATCACGTCGGGGTCAATTAACTCTTTCATCTTTTCATAACTTGATTGATGCTTGGGTTAAGATTGAAACGGAAACTGCGTAATCCTACTAACAGTAGAATAACTCAACTCTGTTGCAACCTGTCAGCACAGGGTTTAACGAAGTGTTTTATTTAATTTATATAGATTAATATCTTATCAATAGGGTTGAGCGAAACGGGTCGATCATTTTCAAAAGTCGCCGACTTTTGGCTAAGTCGGCGTCTCATGAAACCCGATCCGACCCCTGTGCTTGTCGGCCATGCGGTACGCGACTTTCGCGCCAAAGTCGCGTTTCAATGACGCGAAAAGCGCCATTTCTCAGCCAATGAAGGTGAACGCAGAGTGTGGGCAGCGTGATGACATAGATCCTGGTCCCCACCATCTTAGAGAAGGGCATTGCAGTGATTGGCTTGCTGTCTGCGGCGTCACAGGGGCTATAAAGGGGCGTTCCCGCCGACCGCCATCTTACTGCTGCTGATCTGAGCTTAGGGACAGGTTGCTGCCGCTTCATCAGAAGCAGGGAGAGCGTTAGGCAGGGTCCACTAACCACCAAACCGCTTGTGCTGCAGCGATTTCCACTGTCCAACACCACCTTCGGTGTGCAGGAACAGTGGAAGCTATTTTTTTTTTTTTTTCCCCTCAGCGCTGTAGCTCATTGGGCTGCCCTAGAAGGCTCCGTGATAGCTGTATTGCTGTGTGTACGCCACTGTGGAAACCAACTGCTTTTTTCAAAGCACATATCCTCTTGTTCCTTCCTTTCTGCACAGCTATCTTTTTTGTTTGTCCACACTTTTTATTTAATTTGTGCATCAGTCCACTCCTATTGCTGCCTGCCATACCTGGCTTACATTACTGCAGGGAGATAGTAATTGTAGGACAGTTTTTTTTTTTTTTTTTTTTTTTTTTTGTGGGAGATTAAGATTGGCATTTCTGCTACAGTGCCATCCCTGTGTGTGCCATCTCTCACTGAGTGGGCCATAGAAAGCCTATTTATTTTTTCCGTGATTTGTGTTCTAAAATCTACCTCAACACAGAAACACTACATCAATCAGTGGGAGAAAAATATTGGCCTCAGTCAGGGCTTGTGTGCCACTGCTGTGTGTGCGCTATCTCTCATTCAGTGGGCTATAGCAAGCCTATATTTTTTTTTTTTTTTTTTTTTTAATATTATTTGGTTTCAAAAGTCTCCCTGAAAAAAAAAAAAAACCTAAAAAAACAGTGGGAGAGTAATATTGCCCTTTCAGCTTGTGTGCCAGTCTTGACTCCTGGGTGTGCCACCTCTCTCCCTCTCATTCAGTGGGCCATAGAAAGCCTATTTATTTTTTTTTTTAAATATTATTGGGTTTCTAAAGTCTCCCTGAAAAAAACAAAAAATACATAAAAAAACAGTGGGAGAGTAATATTGCCCTTTCAGCTTGTGTGCCAGTCTTGACTCCTGGGTGTGCCACCTCTCTCCCTCTCATTCAGTGGGCCATAGAAAGCCTTTTTTTTTTTTGGTTTTTTTAATATTATTTGGTTTCTAAAGTCTCCCTGAAAAAAACAAAAAAAACATAAAAAACAGTGGGAGAGTAATATTGCCCTTTCAGCTTGTGCGCCAGTCTTGACTCCTGGTTGTGCCACCTCTCTCTCTCTAATTGTGGGCCATAGAAAGCCTTTTTTTTTTTTTAAAATATTATTGGGTTTCTAAAGTCTCCCTGAAAAAACAAAAAATACATAAAAAAACAGTGGGAGAGTAATATTGCCCTTTCAGCTTGTGTGCCAGTCTTGACTCCTGGGTGTGCCACCTCTCTCCCTTTCATTCAGTGGGCCATAGAAAGCCTATTTATTTTTTCCGTGATTTGTGTTCTAAATTCTACCTCAACACAAAAACACTACATCAATCAGTGGGAGAAAAATATTGGCCTCAGTCAGGGCTTGTGTGCCACTGCTGTGTGTGCTATCTCTCATTCAGTGGGCTATAGCAAGCCTATTTTTTTTTTTTTTTTTTTTTTTTTAATATTATTTGGTTTCTAAAGTCTCCCTGAAAAAAAAAAAAAACCTAAAAAAACAGTGGGAGAGTAATATTGCCCTTTCAGCTTGTGTGCCAGTCTTGACTCCTGGGTGTGCCACCTCTCTCCCTCTCATTCAGTGGGCCATAGAAAGCCTATTTATTTTTTTTTTTAAATATTATTGGGTTTCTAAAGTCTCCCTGAAAAAACAAAAAATACATAAAAAAACAGTGGGAGAGTAATATTGCCCTTTCAGCTTGTGTGCCAGTCTTGACTCCTGGGTGTGCCACCTCTCTCCCTTTCATTCAGTGGGCCATAGAAAGCCTATTTTTTTTTTTTTTAATATTATTTGGTTTCTAATTCTCCCTGAAAAAAAAAAAAAAACCTAAAAAAACAGTGGGAGAGTAATATTGCCCTTTCAGCTTGTGTGCCAGTCTTGACTCCTGGGTGTGCCACCTCTCTCCCTCTCATTCAGTGGGCCATAGAAAGCCTATTTATTTTTTTTTTTAAATATTATTGGGTTTCTAAAGTCTCCCTGAAAAAAACAAAAAATACATAAAAAAACAGTGGGAGAGTAATATTGCCCTTTCAGCTTGTGTGCCAGTCTTGACTCCTGGGTGTGCCACCTCTCTCCCTTTCATTCAGTGGGCCATAGAAAGCCTATTTATTTTTTTTTTTAAATATTATTGGGTTTCTAAAGTCTCCCTGAAAAAAAAAAAAAAACCTAAAAAAACAGTGGGAGAGTAATATTGCCCTTTCAGCTTGTGTGCCAGTCTTGACTCCTGGGTGTGTCACCTCTCTCCCTCTCATTCAGTGGGCCATAGAAAGCCTATTTATTTTTTTTTTTAAATATTATTGGGTTTCTAAAGTCTCCCTGAAAAAACAAAAAATACATAAAAAAACAGTGGGAGAGTAATATTGCCCTTTCAGCTTGTGTGCCAGTCTTGACTCCTGGGTGTGCCACCTCTCTCCCTCTCATTCAGTGGGCCATAGAAAGCCTTTTTTTTTTTTGGTTTTTTTAATATTATTTGGTTTCTAAAGTCTCCCTGAAAAAAACAAAAAAAACATAAAAAACAGTGGGAGAGTAATATTGCCCTTTCAGCTTGTGCGCCAGTCTTGACTCCTGGTTGTGCCACCTCTCTCTCTCTAATTGTGGGCCATAGAAAGCCTTTTTTTTTTTTTTTTTTAATATTATTTGGTTTCTAAAGTCTCCCTGAGAAAAAAAAATAAATAAATTAGGTGGGAGATTAATATTGACATTAGTGCTTGAGTGACAGTCCTGCGTGTGTGTCATCTCTGTGATTTTGTGCCACAGAAAACAGAGTGTGTAACATTGTGCCTGATTTTCCTTGTGGTCTCACCAACCTGTTAAGGGATATTGAAATCATACTGAAGTTATAGCTCACCGTGTAAGTTGTTTGATAGCAACAAATAAAGTTACTTTGGTTAAGATTTTAAAACAATGAGGAAGTCTGGTGCAAGAGGTCGTCGTGGGCGTTCATTGTCAGCTGGTAATGATGGTAGTGGTAGTGGAGCATCAGGTGGTCGTGGGGATAAAAATATTCCACCTAAGTCTGGAGCTGTGGAGCCAGTTTCGTCGTCAGGCTACACAAGGCCTCGAACGCTCTCTTTTCTGGGAGTAGGAAAACCGCTTTTAAAGGCGGAGCAGCAACAGCAAGTTTTGGCTTACATTGCAGACTCAGCCTCTAGCTCTTTTGCCTCCTCTTCCGAAACTGGTAAATGTAAAAGCAGCGCGTCGCTTGTGGATGTTCACGGTCAGGGACAAGTCGCTTCCTTGTCCTCCTCAGCAAAAACTACAACAAGAGAGAAGGATGCAGCAGGCGACACAACGGGTCACTCCATGGAGCTCTTTACACATACCGTCCCTGGCTTAGAAAGTGAAACATTTAACAGGCCATGCCCATTACAAGTATATTCTGACATGGAGTGCACTGATGCACAGCCACAGCCAGAGTACTATGCTGCTCCTTTGACTCAGACCACCACATTGCCCTCTCAGGGTACAGATCCACAATCAGACCCTGATGAGACTATGTTGCCCCGCCACGAACGCTATACCACCGACCGACACAGTGACACAGACGAAGTTGCACACGAGCTCGAAGAGGAGGTAATAGATGACCCAGTTATTGACCCCGATTGGCAGCCATTGGGGGAACAGGGTGCAGGCGGCAGTAGTTCAGAAGCGGAGGTGGAGGAGGGGCCGCAGCAGGCATCAACATCGCAACAGGTTCCATCTGCCGGGCCCGTATCTGGACCAAAACGCGTGTCAAAGCCAAAACCTGTTGGAGCACAGCGTTGCCATCCGGTTAAAGCTCAGTCTGCAATCCCTGAAAAGGGATCAGAGTCTAGGAAGAGTGCAGTCTGGCATTTTTTTAAACAACATCCAACTGATCAGCGCAAAGTCATCTGTCAAAAATGTTCAACTAGCTTAAGCAGAGGTCAGAATCTGAAAAGTCTAAATACTAGTTGCATGCATAGACACTTAACCACCATGCATTCTCAAGCCTGGACTAACTACCAAACGTCCCTCAAGGTTGTAGCACCCTCGGCCAATGAAGCTAGTCAGCAACGCAACATCCCTTCCGTCACTGTAAGGCCACCATTTTCCGCACCACCGGCAGTATCTGTGCAGGTTTCTTTGCCAGCCAAAAGCAGTCAGGGTCAGGGAATCACCAGTTTTGTAGGAGGAAATATTGCATGTAGGGCACCGGCGGAAACAATACCGTCTCCAACCGTCTCTCAGTCTGCCATGTCCACCGGCACACCCGAAAGTTCCACGATCTACAGCTCTCCAGTCCAGCTCACCCTACATGAGACTCTGGTTAGAAAAAGGAAGTACTTATCCTCGCATCCGCGTACACAGGGTTTTAACGCCCACATAGCTAGACTAATCTCGTTAGAGATGATGCCCTACCGGTTAGTTGAAAGCGAAGCTTTCAAAGCCCTGATGGAGTACGCTGAACCACGATACGAGCTACCCAGTCGACACTTTTTTTCCAGAAAAGCCATCCCAGCCCTGCACCAGCATGTTAAACAGCGCATCGTCCATGCACTCAGGCAATCTGTGAGTACAAAGGTGCACCTGACTACAGATGCATGGACCAGTAGGCATGGCCAGGGACGTTATGTGTCCATCACGGCACACTGGGTGAATGTGGTGGATGCAGGGTCCACAGGCGACATCAATTTAGGGACAGTTGTGCCTAGCCCACGGTCTAGGAAACAGTTGGCTGTAGGCGTTCGCACCCCCTCCTCCTCCTCCTCGTCCTCCTGCAGAAGCTACAGCTCTTCCACAGAACGCAGTCGGCCAACCACTCCATCGGCAGATGACACTGTTGCACACCAGTTGTCCCATTATGGGCCAGCTACTGCCAAGCGTCAGCAGGCTGTATTGGCTATGAAGTGTTTGGGCGACAACAGACACACCGCGGAAGTTCTGTCCGAGTTCTTGCAACAAGAAACGCAGTCGTGGCTGGGCACAGTAGATCTTGAGGCAGGCAAGGTAGTGAGTGATAACGGAAGGAATTTCATGGCTGCCATCTCCCTTTCCCAACTGAAACACATTCCTTGCCTGGCTCACACCTTAAACCTGGTGGTGCAGTGCTTATTGAAAACTTATCCTGGGTTCTCCGACCTGCTCCTCAAAGTGCGTGCACTTTGCTCACATATCCGACGTTCGCCTGTACACGCCAGCCGTATGCAAACCTATCAGCGGTCTTTGAACCTTCCCCAGCATCGCCTAATCATAGACGTTGCAACAAGGTGGAACTCAACACTGCACATGCTTCAGAGACTGTGCGAACAGAGGCGTGCTGTTATTTATTTGTGGGAGGATACACGGGCAGGCAGTAGGATGGCAGACATGGAGTTGTCAGGTGTGCAGTGGTCGAAGATACAAGACATGTGTCAAGTCCTTCAGTGTTTTGAGGAATGCACACGGCTGGTTAGTGCAGACAACGCCGTAATAAGCATGAGCATCCCCCTAATGCGTCTGCTGATGCAAAGTTTGACGCACATAAAGGAGCAGGCGTCTGCACCAGAGGAAGAGGGAAGCCTTGATGACAGTCAGCCATTGTCTGGTCAGGGCAGTGTACAGGACGAGGTAGCGGGCGAAGAGGAGGTGGAGGACGAGGAGGATGATGGGGATGAGTATATTTTTAATGCGGAAACTTTCACGGGGGCACAGGAAATTGGTTGCGTGTCACGGCCGGGTTCTGGTTTTTTGAGGGACACAAGTGACGTAGATTTGCCTGCAACTGCCCCTCAACCAATCACAACCGGAGATTTGACAACTGGAACTTTGGCCCACATGGCGGATTATGCCTTACGTATCCTAAAAAGGGACACACGCATTACGAAAATGATGAACGATGACGATTACTGGTTGGCCTGCCTCCTTGATCCACGCTATAAAGGCAAATTGCAAAATATTATGCCACATGAGAACTTGGAACTAATATTAGCAACCAAACAATCAACTCTTGTTGACCGTTTGCTTCAGGCATTCCCAGCACACAGCGCACGTGATCGTTCTCACACGAGCTCCAGGGGGCAGCAGACTAGGAGTGTTAGGGGTGCACACATCAGAAGTGGCGTTGGACAGAGGGGTTTTCTGACCAGGTTGTGGAGTGATTTTGCTATGACCGCAGACAGGACAGGTACTGCTGCATCAATTGAAAGTGACAGGAGACAACATTTGTCCAGTATGGTTACTAACTATTTTTCATCCCTTATCGATGTTCTCCCTCAACCGTCATTCCCATTTGATTACTGGGCCTCCAAATTAGACACCTGGCCAGAATTGGCAGAATATGCATTGCAGGAGCTTGCTTGCCCGGCAGCAAGTGTCCTATCAGAAAGAGTATTCAGTGCTGCAGGGTCAATATTAACCGAAAAAAGGACTCGTCTGGCTACCCAAAATGTTGACGATCTAACATTCATTAAAATGAACCACAACTGGATTTCAAAATCTTTTGCCCCACCTTGCCCGGCCGACACCTAGCTTTCCTATGAAAAGCTCTTGCCTGTGAATTACTTTTCTAATGTCTAATTTGCTGCTGCAGATTGTACAGCATACGACATGTTTACACCTCCCTAAATGGCCAAACTCCCCACACGGGGCCGTGGTATCGCGACTTGGCGCAAGCACCCGTGAGACTGCTGTTTGTCTGAAGAGGTGGGTGTGCTCGCTTTTGGTTGACGGCATTGCTACTGGGTCCCTCATAGTACAATGTAGTGTCTCTGGCGGTGGTGGTGCGCACCCAACGTCAGACACACCGTTGTAACATGAGTGGCCCTGGGGCGGTCCCGCCGGCCTCAAGAGAGTTCCCCCCTACCCCAGCTCAAACTGGGCTCTACTACGTGCAAAATTATGTCGCACAGCTCCACCAATCTTTAGTCTATTCGCTGACATCATTCAATGTCTGGCACTGACAATACAAATTTGTAGACATCTATGATGCAACTTAAAGTAGTCTGTGTCTGTGTCCTATATTGGCACCATTAAATAGTTACTGCCAAATTACTATGTCAGAAACACAGCAGATGAGCCCACCCCTGTACCTAAGTATGCCATCTTTTTTTTTGTTTTGGTTGTTTTGCGAGACATTAACATCTATTTATATTTTGGGAGTACTGGGACAGACACTCCTTGCACTACTCCTCCACTCAGCACCAAGCTGCCTGCCCGTGTATCCATGTAACCGCTGTAAAACTGCCATGAGCCTATTGTTTGTTATTTTAGGCCTTTGATAGCCTGTCTGCGGTCCCTACTCCTCCACTGACCACCAAGCTGCCTGCCCGTGTATCCATGTAACCGCTGTAAAACTGCCATGAGCCTATTGTTTGTTATTTTAGGCCTTTGAAGCCTTTCTGCGCTCCCTCCTTCCACTAGTCCTCCACTGACCAGACCACTGCTGCCCGTGTACCCCTGGAACCAATTTTAAAGTGCCTACAGCCAGCCCATTTTATTGTGTTAGGCCTTCGAAGCCTGTCTGCGGTCCATACTTCCACTAGGCCTCCACTGACCAGACCACTGCTGCCCGTGTACCCCTGGAACCAATTTTAAAGTGCCTACAGCCAGCCCATTTTATTGTGTTAGGCCTTCGAAGCCTGTCTGCGGTCCATACTTCCACTAGGCCTCCACTGACCAGACCACTGCTGCCCGTGTACCCCTGGAACCAATTTTAAAGTGCCTACAGCCAGCCCATTTTATTGTGTTAGGCCTTCGAAGCCTGTCTGCGGTCCATACTTCCACTAGGCCTCCACTGACCAGACCACTGCTGCCCGTGTACCCCTGGAACCAATTTTAAAGTGCCTACAGCCAGCCCATTTTATTGTGTTAGGCCTTCGAAGCCTGTCTGCGGTCCATACTTCCACTAGGCCTCCACTGACCAGACCACTGCTGCCCGTGTACCCCTGGAACCAATTTTAAAGTGCCTACAGCCAGCCCATTTTATTGTGTTAGGCCTTCGAAGCCTGTCTGCGGTCCATACTTTAAATACTCCTCCACTCACCACCAAGCTGCCTGCCCGTGTATCCATGTAACCGCTGTAAAACTGCCATGAGCCTATTGTTTGTTATGTTAGGCCTTTGATAGCCTGTCTGCGGTCCCTACTTTAAATACTCCTCCACTCACCACCACCAAGCTGCCTGCCCGTGTATCCATGTAACCGCTGTGAAACTGCCATGAGCCTATTGTTTTTTTATGTTAGGCCTTTGATAGCCTGTCTGCGGTCCCTACTTTAAATACTCCTCCACTCACCACCACCAAGCTGCCTGCCCGTGTATCCATGTAACCGCTGTAAAACTGCCATGAGCCTATTGTTTGTTATTTTAGGCCTTTGAAGCCTTTCTGCGCTCCCTCCTTCCACTAGTCCTCCACTGACCAGACCACTGCTGCCCGTGTACCCCTGGAACCAATTTTAAAGTGCCTACAGCCAGCCCATTTTATTGTGTTAGGCCTTCGAAGCCTGTCTGCGGTCCATACTTCCACTAGGCCTCCACTGACCAGACCACTGCTGCCCGTGTACCCCTGGAACCAATTTTAAAGTGCCTACAGCCAGCCCATTTTATTGTGTTAGGCCTTCGAAGCCTGTCTGCGGTCCATACTTTAAATACTCCTCCACTCACCACCAAGCTGCCTGCCCGTGTATCCATGTAACCGCTGTAAAACTGCCATGAGCCTATTGTTTGTTATGTTAGGCCTTTGATAGCCTGTCTGCGGTCCCTACTTTAAATACTCCTCCACTCACCACCACCAAGCTGCCTGCCCGTGTATCCATGTAACCGCTGTGAAACTGCCATGAGCCTATTGTTTTTTTATGTTAGGCCTTTGATAGCCTGTCTGCGGTCCCTACTTTAAATACTCCTCCACTCACCACCACCAAGCTGCCTGCCCGTGTATCCATGTAACCGCTGTAAAACTGCCATGAGCCTATTGTTTGTTATTTTAGGCCTTTGAAGCCTTTCTGCGCTCCCTCCTTCCACTAGTCCTCCACTGACCAGACCACTGCTGCCCGTGTACCCCTGGAACCAATTTTAAAGTGCCTACAGCCAGCCCATTTTATTGTGTTAGGCCTTCGAAGCCTGTCTGCGGTCCATACTTCCACTAGTCCTCCACTGACCAGACCACTGCTGCCCGTGTACCCCTGGAACCAATTTTAAAGTGCCTACAGCCAGCCCATTTTATTGTGTTAGGCCTTCGAAGCCTGTCTGCGGTCCATACTTCCACTAGTCCTCCACTGACCAGACCACTGCTGCCCGTGTACCCCTGGAACCAATTTTAAAGTGCCTACAGCCAGCCCATTTTATTGTGTTAGGCCTTCGAAGCCTGTCTGCGGTCCATACTTCCACTAGGCCTCCACTGACCAGACCACTGCTGCCCGTGTACCCCTGGAACCAATTTTAAAGTGCCTACAGCCAGCCCATTTTATTGTGTTAGGCCTTCGAAGCCTGTCTGCGGTCCATACTTTAAATACTCCTCCACTCACCACCAAGCTGCCTGCCCGTGTATCCATGTAACCGCTGTAAAACTGCCATGAGCCTATTGTTTGTTATGTTAGGCCTTTGATAGCCTGTCTGCGGTCCCTACTTTAAATACTCCTCCACTCACCACCACCAAGCTGCCTGCCCGTGTATCCATGTAACCGCTGTGAAACTGCCATGAGCCTATTGTTTTTTTATGTTAGGCCTTTGATAGCCTGTCTGCGGTCCCTACTTTAAATACTCCTCCACTCACCACCACCAAGCTGCCTGCCCGTGTATCCATGTAACCGCTGTAAAACTGCCATGAGCCTATTGTTTGTTATTTTAGGCCTTTGAAGCCTTTCTGCGCTCCCTCCTTCCACTAGTCCTCCACTGACCAGACCACTGCTGCCCGTGTACCCCTGGAACCAATTTTAAAGTGCCTACAGCCAGCCCATTTTATTGTGTTAGGCCTTCGAAGCCTGTCTGCGGTCCATACTTCCACTAGTCCTCCACTGACCAGACCACTGCTGCCCGTGTACCCCTGGAACCAATTTTAAAGTGCCTACAGCCAGCCCATTTTATTGTGTTAGGCCTTCGAAGCCTGTCTGCGGTCCATACTTCCACTAGGCCTCCACTGACCAGACCACTGCTGCCCGTGTACCCCTGGAACCAATTTTAAAGTGCCTACAGCCAGCCCATTTTATTGTGTTAGGCCTTCGAAGCCTGTCTGCGGTCCATACTTCCACTAGGCCTCCACTGACCAGACCACTGCTGCCCGTGTACCCCTGGAACCAATTTTAAAGTGCCTACAGCCAGCCCATTTTATTGTGTTAGGCCTTCGAAGCCTGTCTGCGGTCCATACTTTAAATACTCCTCCACTCACCACCAAGCTGCCTGCCCGTGTATCCATGTAACCGCTGTAAAACTGCCATGAGCCTATTGTTTGTTATGTTAGGCCTTTGATAGCCTGTCTGCGGTCCCTACTTTAAATACTCCTCCACTCACCACCACCAAGCTGCCTGCCCGTGTATCCATGTAACCGCTGTAAAACTGCCATGAGCCTATTGTTTGTTATGTTAGGCCTTTGATAGCCTGTCTGCGGTCCTTACTTTAAATACTCCTCCACTCACCACCTAGCTGCCTGTGTATCCATGTAACCGATGTAAAACTGCCATGACTGCCTACTGTTTGTTATTTTAGGCCTTTGATAGCCTGTCTGCGGCCCCTACTTGCAATACTCCTCCACTGACCACAATGCTGCCTGGAGTGCCTGCCTGTGTATCCATGTAACCGATGTAAAACTGCCATGACTGCCTACTGTTTGTTATTTTAGGCCTTTGATAGCCTGTCTGCGGCCCCTACTTGCAATACTCCTCCACTGAGCACAATGCTGCCTGGAGTGCCTGCCTGTGTATCCATGTAACCGATGTAAAACTGCCATGACTGCCTACTGTTTGTTATTTTAGGCCTTTGATAGCCTGTCTGCAGCCCCTACTTGCAATACTCCTCCACTGACCACACCAATGCTGCCCGTGTACCCCTGGAACCTATTTAAAAGTTCATAGAGCCTAGTTATATATTTTATTTACTATTAATAAGGCCATGATGGACTACGCTGTACCACGCTACAAGCTAACCAGTCGACACTTCTTTTGCGAGAAAAGCCATCCCAACCCTCCACCAGCATGTAGAAGACCGCATTGTCCATGCACTCTGGCAATCTGTGAGTACAAAGGTGCACCTGACAACAGACGCATGGACCTGTAGGCATGGCCACGGAAGATTACGTGTCCATTACGGCGCAATGGGTTAATGTGGTGGATGCATGGTCCACAGGGGACAGCCTACTAAGTCTGTCTGCAGTCCCTAATTCAAATTGTCCTCCACTGTCTAAATCGGAACTTCCACCTTCTGGCTTTCGGCCTATAGTATCAGAAATTAAACTGCATTTGGCCTTCAACTTTGGTTAGGGCCTACTAACGGCTTCTGCCCCTCCCTGGTGTTGCCCTCAACTAAATAAAGCTGAGCTTCAACCTTCCGGCTCTCATTAAGTGGTTTTTAAAAAAAAATGGTGGTTAGGGCCTACTAACGGCTTCTGCCCCTCCCTGGTGTTGTCCTCAACTAAATAAAGCTGAGCTTCAACCTTCCGGCTCTCATTATGTGGTTTAAAAAAAAAAAATGGTGGTTAGGGCCTACTAACGGCTTCTGCCCCTCCCTGGTGTTGTCCTCAACTAAATAAAGCTGAGCTTCAACCTTCCGGCTCTCATTAAGTGGTTTTAAAAAAAAAATGGTGGTTAGGGCCTACTAACGGCTTCTGCCCCTCCCTGGTGTTGTCCTCAACTAAATAAAGCTGAGCTTCAACCTTCCGGCTCTCATTAAGTGGTTTTAAAAAAAAAAAAAATGGTGGTTAGGGCCTACTAACGGCTTCTGCCCCTCCCTGGTGTTGTCCTCAACTAAATAAAGCTGAGCTTCAACCTTCCGGCTCTCATTATGTGGTTTTAAAAAAAAAAATGGTGGTTAGGGCCTACTAACGGCTTCTGCCCCTCCCTGGTGTTGTCCTCAACTAAATAAAGCTGAGCTTCAACCTTCCGGCTCTCATTAAGTGGTTTTTAAAAAAAAATGGTGGTTAGGGCCTACTAACGGCTTCTGCCCCTCCCTGGTGTTGTCCTCAACTAAATAAAGCTGAGCTTCAACCTTCCGGCTCTCATTAAGTGGTTTTAAAAAAAAAAAAAATGGTGGTTAGGGCCTACTAACGGCTTCTGCCCCTCCCTGGTGTTGTCCTCAACTAAATAAAGCTGAGCTTCAACCTTCCGGCTCTCATTATGTGGTTTAAAAAAAAAAAATGGTGGTTAGGGCCTACTAACGGCTTCTGCCCCTCCCTGGTGTTGTCCTCAACTAAATAAAGCTGAGCTTCAACCTTCCGGCTCTCATTAAGTGGTTTTAAAAAAAAAATGGTGGTTAGGGCCTACTAACGGCTTCTGCCCCTCCCTGGTGTTGTCCTCAACTAAATAAAGCTGAGCTTCAACCTTCCGGCTCTCATTAAGTGGTTTTAAAAAAAAAAAAAATGGTGGTTAGGGCCTACTAACGGCTTCTGCCCCTCCCTGGTGTTGTCCTCAACTAAATAAAGCTGAGCTTCAACCTTCCGGCTCTCATTAAGTGGTTTTAAAAAAAAAATGGTGGTTAGGGCCTACTAACGGCTTCTGCCCCTCCCTGGTGTTGTCCTCAACTAAATAAAGCTGAGCTTCAACCTTCCGGCTCTCATTAAGTGGTTTTAAAAAAAAAAAAAATGGTGGTTAGGGCCTACTAACGGCTTCTGCCCCTCCCTGGTGTTGTCCTCAACTAAATAAAGCTGAGCTTCAACCTTCCGGCTCTCATTAAGTGGTTTTTAAAAAAAAATGGTGGTTAGGGCCTACTAACGGCTTCTGCCCCTCCCTGGTGTTGTCCTCAACTAAATAAAGCTGAGCTTCAACCTTCCGGCTCTCATTAAGTGGTTTTAAAAAAAAAAAAAATGGTGGTTAGGGCCTACTAACGGCTTCTGCCCCTCCCTGGTGTTGTCCTCAACTAAATAAAGCTGAGCTTCAACCTTCCGGCTCTCATTATGTGGTTTAAAAAAAAAAAATGGTGGTTAGGGCCTACTAACGGCTTCTGCCCCTCCCTGGTGTTGTCCTCAACTAAATAAAGCTGAGCTTCAACCTTCCGGCTCTCATTAAGTGGTTTTAAAAAAAAAATGGTGGTTAGGGCCTACTAACGGCTTCTGCCCCTCCCTGGTGTTGTCCTCAACTAAATAAAGCTGAGCTTCAACCTTCCGGCTCTCATTAAGTGGTTTTAAAAAAAAAAAAAATGGTGGTTAGGGCCTACTAACGGCTTCTGCCCCTCCCTGGTGTTGTCCTCAACTAAATAAAGCTGAGCTTCAACCTTCCGGCTCTCATTAAGTGGTTTTAAAAAAAAAATGGTGGTTAGGGCCTACTAACGGCTTCTGCCCCTCCCTGGTGTTGTCCTCAACTAAATAAAGCTGAGCTTCAACCTTCCGGCTCTCATTAAGTGGTTTTAAAAAAAAAAAAAATGGTGGTTAGGGCCTACTAACGGCTTCTGCCCCTCCCTGGTGTTGCCCTCAACTAAATAAAGCTGAGCTTCAACCTTCTGCTCCAAATTACCATTTTAAAAAATGCAATAGGCTTTTCCGGCCTACTAAAGGTGTCTGCCCCTCCCTGGTGTTGTCCTCAACTGAACAAAGCTGAGCTTCCACATTCTGGCTTTCGCCCTATACTATCAGATATTAAACTGCATTTGGCCTACTAGTGTGGTTAGGCCCTTGAAACAGTGTCTGCTGCTCTTGGGTTTGCTACTCCACTGAACAAAGCAATGCCGCCTGTTTAGTCCTGTTACCAATTTTGAACTGCATGTAGCCTACTTTATTCTTTGGCCCTATATCTGTTTCCTCCTCATCCTGCCCATTGCCCAGCCACTGCTAAATGAGTCTGCTGGTACATTGACCTAGACCACTACATTCCCCTTGTACTCTACACAGCCAGAATCTGTCCCTGCTGAAAGTAAGGTTCCCCTTCCCGCATGTTATACCACCTTACACAGGGACAAAGAGGAAGGTGCAGATGAAAGTGCAGGTTCCTTCATCAGGTGGGGGGGCATACTCGTTGGCGACGTCACTGGCACAGGGCCCCTCAGAGTACGCAAAAGTGTCGCTGCTGGTGGGAGGCGCCCCCGCCATGCAAACACACCGCCGTACTTTGAGGGGCCCTGTGCCAGTGGCAATGCGAACGAGTGGGCCCCCCCTGCTTGCTCAGGATCACAGCACTTGCAACTTTTAAATACTTACCTTTCCCTGCAACACCGCCGTGACGTAGTCCGCATTTCCTGGGCCCACGAAAAACTTGAGCCAGCCCTACTCCCCCCACAACTTTCCCCCAATTCCCTATGCCCAACTATTATTATACAGTTAATTAAGATTGGCAAGCTTCAGAAACAAGAATGGATGTTTTTGGCATTAAAATGGGCACTGTAGGTGTTTTCCTGGCCTCCACTCACTGCCGACTATGCTTCCCCATTGACTTGCATTGGGTTTCGTGTTTCGGTCGATCCCCGACTTTTAGCGATAATCGGCCGACTGCACTCGACTCGACTCTGGACAAAATCGGGTTTCCCAAAACCCTACTCGATCTTAAAAAAATGAAAGTCGCTCAACCCTACTTATCAACAATACTTTGACGAGAAATATTATTTGGGAATTGAGTTCAAAGCATTAAAAAAATGAATCAATGCCGGCAACACCTAACAGTTTGTTCACGCCATTGTCATCTTTGAATTTGTAAGAGAAGTGGGATTATTACTAGATTTTTAATTTTAAACTGGAAATCAATGAATCCGAATGTGATGATCTTAGTCAGCCCTCTTTATGTCTTTTCTAAACTGTGATTAAAAGTAGCAAATTTCCAGATGGGATCCATAAATTATCTCATGCACTTTTCATGTGAAGTATTGGAGCAAACATGCTTTTCAACTGACCTTGTGCACAATGGTAGCACTTCTGACTCAAGGTCATAAGGTTGCGTGTTGATCAGTAGCGTAGCTGCTGGGGGGGCAGAGGGGGCCGTCGCCCCGGGCCCTGTCACATGAAGGGGCCCACCGGGAGCCAGGGCCACTTCTGTGACGAGGCAGAGCACCGCATAGGAGCAGAGCAGTATAATGTCTGCTCCCGTCTGAGGAAGACTCTGCAGGCTGCTAGCACAGTGGCGGCTGCAGTCTCCCCCCTGCAGTGAATGGTGCTGCCCCTCTGACCTGATGATGAAGCTTTTCCTGGCTGCAGTTTTTCTTCACTCTATGCATGCTGGGATTGGCTCAGGCACGCTGGGTCCTAGTGCCCACACCGTGCATTTCACTTCCTGGTCCTGCCTGCAGTGCAAGCTTTATCAGTAAGTGGGGATGGAACTTATTATGTTTATTAAATTCAGGTATGACACTGTGGGACCGTTGGGGTATTGTGGGGGCTGAAAG
The DNA here is from genome assembly GCF_051348905.1 of Ranitomeya variabilis. Classification (NCBI taxonomy): domain Eukaryota; kingdom Metazoa; phylum Chordata; class Amphibia; order Anura; family Dendrobatidae; genus Ranitomeya; species Ranitomeya variabilis. The sequence goes on from NC_135236.1 coordinate 39,162,617, forward strand.
TGAGTGAGGGGGGACAGGGTACTGGGGGGGTGGATGTGAGACCATTTGGTGGTTGTGAGGGCAGAAGGTGGGTGAGGTGGGACAGGGCACTGAGGGGGTGGATGTGAGATGATGGGGGTATTGGGGCTGAAGTGGGGGAGGGGTGACAGGTCACTCGGGGCTGAATATTAAAATTTTTTGTTCTGATATATGAACTTGATCACATGTAATATTTGCTGTCTGGGGAGGCTGGAGATGGGGGGGGGTAGGGGGCTTTTGATACGTACCACCTGGGTCTTTTATGAGTATTAGTATAAGGAGCCGCATACAGTAACCAAGAGCTGCATCACATTCACAGCACCACTCCAGCATTATTTTTTTATTTCATTGCTGGAGCGGTGCTGAAAATCCGCGTCCCCTGCGCCCTGTCTGATACTTACCTTCTGGCGTTTTCATCTGTTTAATCTCCGCACAGCTCCGTCTCCTGCAGTTTGTGGCCTGTCCGAGGCTCCAGTGTTTCCTGGAGCAGCGCAGAGGTCACTAATCAATGTGAGTCTATGGGAGCCTCGTTCTGGCCTCTTTCTCACTCTCCGGCTATGTGCACAAGGTGCGGATTGGCCGCTGCGGAGTTGCAGCAGTTTTCCATCTGGTTTACAGTGCCATGTGAACCTATGGAAAACGAAATCCGCAGTGCCCATGGTGCGAAAAATACTGCGCGGAAACGCTGCGTTGTATTTTCCGTAGCATGTCAATTCTTTTTGAAGATTCCGCAGCGTTTTACACCTGCTCCTGTATAGGATTCCGCAGGTGAAATCTGCACAAAAAACACAGGAAATCCGCGGTAAATCCGCACACGAATCCGCAACAAGTGCACATAGCCTCATAGTCTTACATTGAGAGCCTGTGACATAGCTTCTAACTTCTGGCCTGTCAGAAGCTGCGCTCACAAGTTTGAGTCGCGGCACTGCAGCAGTGCCACAAAATAGTGAATACGCCGGAGGATGAGTAAATGACCGGGGCATCCAAATCATGGCAGGGAGCTGTGAGTCCATCATACTGTGTATAAGGGAGCTGTGGACCAATCTTACTATGTATAAGGGAGCTGCAGGCCCATCATACTGTGTATAAGGGACCTGCGGGTCCATCACACTGTGTATAAGGGAGCTGCGGGCCAATCATACTATATATAAGGAAGCTGCGGGCCAATCATACTGTGTATAAGGGAGCTGCTGGCCCATCATACTGTGTATAAGGGAGCTGCGGGTCCATCATACTGTGTATACGGGAGCTGCAAGTCCATCATACTGTGTATACGGGAGCTGCGGGCCAATCATACTGTGTATAAGGGAGCTGCAGGCCCATCATACTGTGTATACGGGAGCTGCAAGTCCATCATACTGTGTATAAGGGAGCTGCGGGCTCATCATACTGTGTATAAGGGAGCTGCTGGCCCATCATACTGTGTATAAGGGAGCTGCGGGTCCATCATACTGTGTATACGGGAGCTGCAAGTCCATCATACTGTGTATACGGGAGCTGCGGGCCAATCATACTGTGTATACGGGAGCTGCGGGTCCATCAGACAGTGTATACGGGAGCTGTAAGTCCATCAGACTGTTTGTACGGGAGCTGCAGGCCCATCATACTGTGTATAAGGGATCTGCGGGCCCATCACACTGTGTATAAGGGAGCTGCTGGCCCATCACACTGTGTATAAGGGAGCTGCTGGCCCATCATACTGTGTATACGGGAGCTGTAAGTCCATCATACTGTGTATACGGGAGCTGCGGGTCCATCAGACAGTGTATACGGGAGCTGTAAGTCCATCATACTGTTTGTACGGGAGCTGCAGGCCCATCACACTGTGTATAAGGGAGCTGCGGGCCCATCATACTGTGTATAAGGGAGCTGCGGGCCCATCATACTGTGTATAAGGGAGCTGCGGGCCAATCATACTGTGTATAAGGGAGCTGCGGGCCCATCATACTGTGTATAAGGAACTGTGAAGGCATATTGTGCTTATGGGAGCTGTTGGCCCATTACATTGTATATAGGGGAGCTCTGGGGGGCATTATACTTTCTATAGTGGAGTTCTGTCAGCATTATACTGTGTATAGGGGAGCATTGGGCTCATACTGTGTAGAGGGGAGCAGTGGAAACATCATACTGTGTAAAGGGGAGCAGTGAGAACATCATACGGTGTATCGGGGAGTTATAGAATCACCATACTGTGTATAGGGGAGCTGTGGGGGCCTTAGACTGTGTATACGGAAGCTTTAAGCTCACCATACTGTGTATAATGGAGCAGTACATGGGGGAACTTAGGGGACATTATTAAACGTTAAGTGGGCACTTAAGCATCGTTGTTATAGGGGCACTCAGAGTATTGTGATCATCAAAGTTGCATATGGTCACAATATGGCGGTAAAGTCAACGTTCGTTTTTGTATATAGATTTATTTTCAATAACAGTGCGGTCATATTCTGAGGTTCCCCTATATTCACAATTAGAGTGCGCAACCGTAGCTGTAATCAGGGTTAGCTGGTTAGGGGCCCACTCAGATGTTTCGCCCCCCCTAAGTTGAAACCCTAGCTATGCCTCTGGTGTTGATATCACATCAGGGTCAAGTAGCTCTTTCGTCTATTCATAACTTGATAGATAATTATGTTAAGATTGAAAACGGAAACTGCGTAATTCTACTGACAATAGAATAATTTGACTTTGTTGCCACCTGTAGGCAAAGTGCTTAAAAAAGGTGTTTTATTTAAATTATGTAGATTAAAATCTTATCAACAATACTATGGTGAGAAATATCATTTGAGAATTGAGTTCAAAACATAAAAAATAATCCATGCCGGGAACAGCTAACACTTTGTTCATGCCTTTGTCATCTTTGAATTTGTAAGAAAAGAGAGTTTATTACTAGATTTTACATTTTAAACTGGAAATCAATGAATCCGAATGTGATGATCTTAATTCAGCCCTCTTTATGTCTTTTCTAAGCTGTGATTGAAAGTAGCAAATTTCCAGATGGCTTCCATATATTATCTCATGCACTTTTCTTGAGAAGTACAGGAGCACACATGCTTTTCAACTGACCTCGTGGCACAACCGTAGTGCGTCTGACTCTAGATCAGAAAGATGCGTCTTCATATCATATCGGGGTCAATTAACTCTTTCATCATTTCATAACTTGATTCATGCTTGGGTTAAGATTGAAACGGAAACTGCGTAATCCTACTGACAGTAGAAATACTCAACTTTGTTGCCACCTGTCAGAGCAGGGTTTGAAAAAGTGTTTTATTTAAATTATATAGATTAATATCTTATCAACAATACTTTGATGAGAAATATTATTTGGGAATTGAGTTCAAAGCATTAAAAAAATGAATCAACTGCGAGAACACCTAACAGTTTGTTCACGCCATTGTCATCTTTGAATTTGTAAGAGAAGAGGGATTATTACTAGATTTTTAATTTTAAACTGGAAATCAATGAATCTGAATGTGATGATCTTAATTCAGCCCTCTTTATGTCTTTTCTAAACTGTGATTGAAAGTAGCAAATTTCCAAATGGCTTCCATATATTATCTCATGCACTTTTCTTGAGAAGTACTGGAGCACACGTCCTTTTCAACTGACCTCGTGGCGCAACGGTAACGTGTCTGACTCCAGATCAGAAGGTTGCGTGTTCAAATCACGTTGGGGTCAATTAACTCTTACATCTTTTCATAACTTGATTGATGCTTGGCTTAAGATTGAAACGGAAACTGCGTAATCCTACTAACAGTAGAATAACTCAACTTTGTTGCAACCTGTCAGCACAGGGTTTAAAAAAGTGTTTTATTTAAATTATATAGATTAATATCTTATCAACTATACTTTGAAGAGAAATATCCTTTGGGAATTGAGTTCAAAGCATTAAAAAAAATGAATCCACTGCGGGAAAACCTAACAGTTTGTTCACGCCATTGTCATCTTTGAATTTGAAAGAGAAGAGGGATTATTACTAGATTTTTAATTTTAAACTGGAAATCAATGAATCCGAATGTGATGATCTTAAGTCAGCCCTCTTTATGTCTTTTCTAAACTGGGATTGAAAGTAGCAAATTTCCAGATGACTTCCATATATTATCTCATGCACTTTTCTTGAGAAATACTGGAGCACACGTGCTTTTCAACTGACCTCGTGGCGCAACGGTAGCGCGTCTGACTCCAGATCAGACGGTTGCGCGTTTAAATCACGTCGGGGTCAATTAACTTTTTCATAACTTGATTGATGCTTGGGTTAAGATTGAAACAGAAACTGCGTAATCCTATTAACAGTAGAATAACTCAACTTTGTTGCAACCTGTCAGCACAGGGTTTAACAAACTGTTTTATTTAAATTATATAGATTAATATCTTATCTACAATACTTTGACAAGAAATATCCTTTGGGAATTGAGTTCAAAGCATTAAAAAATTTAATCAATGCCGGCAGCACATAACAGTTTGTTCACGCCATTGTCATCTTGGAATTTGTAAGAGAAGAGGGATTATTGCTAGATTTTTAATTTTAAACTGGAAATCAATGAATCTGAATGTGATGATCTTAATTCAGCCCTCTTTATGTCTTTTTTTAAACTGTGATTTAAAGTAGCAAATTTCCAGATGGCTTCCATATATTATCTCATGCACTTTTCTTGAGAAGTACAGGAGCACACATGCTTTTCAACTGACCTCGTGGCACAACGGTAGCGCTTCTGACTCCAGATCAGAAAGTTGCGTGTTCAAATCACGTTGGGGTCAATTAACTCTTTCATCTTTTCATAACTTGATGGATTCTTGGGTTAAGATTGAAACGGAAACTGCGTAATCCTACTGACAATAGAATAACTCAACTTTGTTGCAACCTGTCAGCACAGGGTTTAACAAAGTGTTTTATTTAAATTATACAGATTAATATCTTATCAACAATACTTTGACGAGAAATATCCTTTAGGAATTGAGTTCAAAGCATTAAAAAAATGAATCCACTGCGGGAACACCTAACAGTTTGTTCTTGCCATTGTCATCTTTGAATTTGTAAGAGAAGAGGGATTATTACTAGATTTTTAATTTTAAACTGGAAATCAATGAATCCAAAAGTGATGATCTTAATTCAGCCCTCTTTATGTCTTTTCTAAGCTGTGATTAAAAGTAGCAAATTTCCAGATGGCTTCCATATATTATCTCATGCACTTTTCTTGAGAAGTACTGGAGCACACGTTATTTTCAACTGACCTCTTGGGGCAACAGTAGCGCGTCTGACTCCAGATCAGAAGGTTGCGTGTTCTAATCACGTCGGGGTCAATTAACTCTTTCATCTTTTCATATCTTGATTGATGCTTGGGTTAAGATTGAAACGGAAACTGCGTAATCCTACTGACAATAGAATAACTCAACTTTGTTGCCACCTGTCAGCGCAGGGTTAAAAAAAGTGTTTTATTTAAATTATATGGATTAATATCTTATCAACAATACTTTGATGAGAAATATCATTTGGGAATTGAGTTCAAAGCATTACAAAAATTAATCAATGCCGGCAACACCTAACAGTTTGTTCACGCCATTGTCATCTTTGAATTTGTAAGAGAAGAGGGATTATTGCTAGATTTTTAATTTTAAACTGGAAATCAATGAATCCGAATGTGTTGATCTTAATTCAGCCCTCTTTATGTCTTTTTTAAACTGTGATTGAAAGTAGCAAGTTTCCAGATGGCTTCCATATATTATCTCATGCACTTTTCTTGAGAAGTACTGGAGCACATGTGCTTTTCAACTGACCTCATGGCGCAACAGTAGCGCGTCTGACTCCAGATCAGAGGGTTGTGTGTTCAAATCACGTCGGGGTCGATTAACTCTTTCGTCTTTTCATAACTTGATTGATGTTTGTGTTAAGATTTAAACGCAACTGCGTAAATCTACTAACAGAAGAATAACTCAACTTTGTTGCAACGTGTCAGCACAGGGTTTAACAAAGTGTTTTATTTAAATTATATAGATTAATATGTTATCAAAAATACTTTGATGAGAAATATCTTTTGGGAATTGAGTTCAAAGCATTAAAAAATGAATCCACTGCGGGAACACCTAACAGTTTGTTCACGCCATTGTCATCTTTGAATTTGTAAGAGAATAGGGATTATTACTAGATTTTTAATTTTAAACTGGAAATCAATGAATCCAAATGTGATGATCTTAATTCAGCCCTCTTTATGTCTTTTCTAAACTGTGATTAAAAGTAGCAAATTTCCAGATGGGATCCATAAATTATCTCATGCACTTTTCATGTGAAGTATTGGAGCAAACATGCTTTTCAACTGACCTTGTGCACAATGGTAGCACTTCTGACTCAAGGTCATAAGGTTGCGTGTTGATATCACATCAGGGTCAAGTAGCTCTTTCGTCTATTCATAACTTGATAGATGATTGTGTTAAGATTGAAAACGGAAACTGCGTAATTCTACTGACAATAGAATAACTCAACTTTGTTGCCACCTGTCAGAGCAGGGTTTAAAAACGTGTTTTATTTAAATTATATAGATTAATATCAACAATACTTTGACTAGAAATATTATTTGGGAATTGAGTTCAAAGCATTAAAAAAATTAATCCATGCCGGGAACACCTAACAGTTTGTTCACGTCATTGTCTTCTTTGAATTTGTAAGAGAAGAGGGGTTATTACTAGATTTTTAATTTTAAACTGGAAATCAATGAATCCGAAAGTGATGATCTTAATTCAGCCCTCTTTATGTCTTTTCTAAGCTGTGATTAAAAGTAGAAAATTTCCAGATGGGGTCCATATATTATCTCATGCACTTTTCATGTGAAGTATTGGAGCAAACATGCTTTTCAAATGACCTTGTGCACAATGGTAGCACTTCTGAATCAAGGTCATAAGGTTGCGTGTTGATATCACATCAGGGTCAAGTAGCTCTTTCGTCTATTCATAACTTGATAGATGATTGTGTTAAGATTGAAAACGGAAAATGCGTAATTCTACTGACAATAGAATAATTCGACTTTGTTGCCACCTGTAGGCAAAGTGTTTAAAAAGGTGTTTTATTTAAATTATGTAGATTAAAATCTTATCAACAATACTTTGGTGAGAAATATCATTTGAGAATTGAGTTCAAAACATAAAAAAATAATCCATGCCGGGAACAGCTAACACTTTGTTCATGCCTTTGTCATCTTTGAATTTGTAAGAAAAGAGAGTTTATTACTAGATTTTACATTTTAAACTGGAAAACCCTGAATCTGAATGTCATGATCTTAATTCATCCTTGTTTCTATCTTTCCCAAAATGTCATTAAAAGTAGCAAATTTCTAGATGGCTTCCATATATTATCTCATGCACTTTTCATGAGAAGTAATGGAGCACACATGCTTTTCAATTGACTTTGTGGCGTAACGGTAGCGCGTCTGACTCCCGATCAGAAGGTTGCGTGATTAAATCACGTTGGGGTCAATTAACTCTTTCATCTTTTGATAACTTGATTGATGCTTGGGTTAAGATTGAAAGGGAAACTGCATAATCCTACTGACAATAGAATAACTCAACTTTGTTGCCATCTGTCAGCGCAGGGTTTAAAAAAGTGTTTTATTTAAATTATATAGATTAATATCTTATCAACAATACTTTGAAGAGAAATATCCTTTGGGAATTGAGTTCAAAGCATTAAAAAAAATGAATCCACTGCGGGAACACCTAACAGTTTGTTCACGCCATTGTCATCTTTGAATTTGAAAGAGAAGAGGGATTATTACTAGATTTTTAATTTTAAACTGGAAATCAATGAATCCGAATGTGATGATCTTAAGTCAGCCCTCTTTATGTCTTTTCTAAACTGTGATTGAAAGTAGCAAATTTCCAGATGGCTTCCATACATTATCTCATGCACTTTTCTTGAGAAGTACTGGAGCACAAGTGCTTGTCAACTGACCTTGTGGCGCAACGGTAGCGCGTCTGACTCCAGATCAGAAGGTTGCGTGTTCAAATCACATCGGGGTCAATTAACTCTTTCATGGTTTCATAACTTGATTGATGTTTGGGTTAAGATTGAAACGGAAACTGCGTAATCCTACTAACAGTTGGATAACTCAACTTTGTTGCAACCTGTCAGCACAGGGTTTAACAAAGTGTTTTATTTAAATTATATAAATTAATATCTTATCAACAATACTTTGAAGAGAAATATACTTTGGGAATTGAGTTCAAAGCATTAAAAAAAATGAATCCACTGTGGCAACACCTAACAGTTTGTTCACGCCATTGTCATCTTTGAATTTGTAAGAGAAGAGGGATTATTACCAGATTTTTAATTTTAAGCTGGAAATCAATGAATCTGAATGTGATGATCTTAATTCAGCCCTCTTTATGTCTTTTCTAAACTGTGATTTAAAGTAGCAAATTTCCAGATGGCTTCCATATATTATCTCATGCACTTTTCTTGAGAAGTACTGGAGCACACATGCTTTTCAACTGACCTCGTGGCTTAATTGTAGCGCGTCTGACTCCAGATCAGAAGGTTACGTGTTCAAATCATGTCGCGGTCAATTAACTCTTTCATCTTTTCATAACTTGATTGATGCTTGGGTTAAGATTGAAACGGAAACTGCATAATCCTACTGACAATAGAATAACTCAACTTTGTTGCCATCTGTCAGCGCAGGGTTTACAAAAAGTGTTTTATTTAAATTATATAGATTAATATCTTATCAACAATACTTTGAAGAGAAATATCCTTTGGGAATTGAGTTCAAAGCATTAAAAAAAATGAATCCTCTGCGGGAACACCTAACAGTTTGTTCACGCCATTGTCATCTTTGAATTTGAAAGAGAAGAGGAATTATTACTAGATTTTTAATTTTAAACTGGAAATCAATGAATCCAAAAGTGATGATCTTAATTCAGCCCCCTTTATGTCTTTTCTAAACTGTGATTGAAAGTAGCAAATTTCCAGATGGCTTCCATATATTATCTCATGCACTTTTCTTGAGAAATACTGGAGCACATGTGCTTTTCAAATGACCTCGTGACGCATCGGTAGCGCGTCTGACTCCAGATCATACGGTTGCGCGTTTAAATCACATCGGGGTCAATTAACTTTTTCATAACTTGATTGATGCTTGGGTTAAGATTGAAACGGAAACTGCGTAATCCTACTAACAGTAGAATAACTCAACTTTGTTGCAACCTGTCAGCACAGGGTTTAACAAAGTGTTTTATTTAAATTATATAGATTAATATTTTATCAACAATACTTTGATGAGAAATATCCTTTGGGAATTGAGTTCAAAGCATTAAAAAAATGAATCCACTGCGGAAACACCTAACAGTTTGTTCACGCCATTGTCATCTTTGAATTTGTAAGAGAAGAGGGATTATTACTAGATTTTTAATTTTAAACTGGAAATCAATGAATCCGATTGTGAGAATCTTAATCCAGCCCTCTTTATGTCTTTTCTAAGCTGTGATTAAAAGTAGCAAATTTCCAGATGGGGTCCATATATTATCTCATGCACTTTTCATGTGAAGTATTGGAGCAAACATGCTTTTCAACTGACCTTGTGCACAATGGTAGCACTTCTGATTTAAGGTCATAAGGTTGCATGTTGATATCACATCAGGGTCAAGTAGCTCTTTCGTCTATTCATAACTTGATAGATGATTGTGTTAAGATTGAAAACGGAAACTGCGTAACTCTACTGACAATATAATAATTTGACTTTGTTGCCACCTGTAGGCAAAGTGTTTAAAAAAGGTGTTTTATTTAAATTATGTAGATTAAAATCTTATCAACAATACTTTGGTGAGAAATATCATTTGAGAATTGAGTTTAAAACATAAAAAAATAATCCATGCCGGGAACAGCTAACACTTTGTTCATTCCAATGTCATCTTTGAATTTGTAAGAAAAGAGAGTTTATTACTAGATATTACATTTTAAACTGGAAAACCCTGAATCTGAATGTCATAATCTTAATTCATCCTTGTTTATATCTTTCCCAAAATGTCATTAAAAGTAGCAAATTTCCAGATGGCTTCCATATATTATCTCACGCACTTTTCATGAGAAGTAATGGAGCACACAGGATATTCAATTGACATCGTGGTGCAACGGTAGCGCGTCTGACTCCAGATCAGAATGTTGCGTGTTTAAATCACGTTGGGGTCAATAAAATCTTTCATCTTTTCATAACTTGATTTATGCTTGGGTTAAGATTGAAACGGAAACTGCGTATTCCTACTGACAATAGAATAACTCAACTTTGTTGCCACCTGTCAGCGCTGGGTTTAAAAATGAGTTTTATTTAAATTATATAGATTAATATGTTATCAACAATACTTTGACGAGAAATATTATTTGTGAATTGAGTTCAAAGCATTAAAAAAATTAATCAATGCCGGGAACACCTAACAGTTTGTTCACGCCATTGTCATCTTTGAATTTGTAAAAGAAGAGGGATTATTACTAGATTTTTAATTTTAAACTTGAAATCAATGAATCCGAATGTGATGATCTTAATCCAGCCCTCTTTATGTCTTTTCTAAGCTGTGATTAAAAGTAGCAAATTTCCAGATGGGGTCCATATATTATCTCATGCACTTTTCATGTGAAGTATTGGAGCAAACATGCTTTTCAACTGACCTTGTGCACAATGGTAGCACTTCTGATTTAAGGTCATAAGGTTGCATGTTGATATCACATCAGGGTCAAGTAGCTCTTTCGTCTATTCATAACTTGATAGATGATTGTGTTAAGATTGAAAACGGAAACTGCGTAATTCTACTGACAATAGAATAATTCGACTTTGTTGCCACCTGTAGGCAAAGGGTTTAAAAAAGGTGTTTTATTTAAATTATGTAGATTAAAATCTTATCAACAATACTTTGGTGAGAAATATCATTTGAGAATTGAGTTCAAAACATAAAAAATAATCCATGCCGGGAACAGCTAACACTTTGCTCATTCCAATGTCATCTTTGAATTTGTAAGAAAAGAGAGTTTATTACTAGATATTACATTTTAAACTGGAAAACCCTGAATCTGAATGTCATAATCTTAATTCATCCTTGTTTATATCTTTCCCAAAATGTCATTAAAAGTAGCAAATTTCCAGATGGCTTCCATATATTATCTCACGCACTTTTCATGAGAAGTAATGGAGCACACAGGATATTCAATCGACCTCGTGGTGCAACGGTAGCGCGTCTGACTCCATATCAGAATGTTGCGTGTTTAAATCACGTCGGGGTCAATTAACTCTTTCATCTTTTCATAACTTGATTTATGCTTGGGTTAAGATTGAAACGGAAACTGCGTATTCCTACTGACAATAGAATAACTCAACTTTGTTGCTACCTGTCAGCGCTGGGTTTAAAAATGAGTTTTATTTAAATTATATAGATTAATATGTTATCAACAATACTTTGACGAGAAATATTATTTGTGAATTGAGTTCAAAGCATTAAAAAAATTAATCAATGTCGGCAACACCTAACAGTTTGTTCACGCCATTGTCATCTTTGAATTTGTAAGAGAAGAGGGATTATTACTAGATTTTTAATTTTAAACTGGAAATCAATGAATCCGAATGTGATGATCTTAATTCACCCCTTTTTATGTCTTTTCTAAACTGTGATTGAAAGTAGCAAATTTCCAGATGGCTTCCATATATTATCTCATGCACTTTTCTTGTGTAGTACTGGAGCACACATGCTTTTCAACTGACCTCGTGGCGCAACGGTAGCGCGTCTGACTCCAGATCAGAAGGTTGCGTGTTCAAATCACGTCGGGGTCAATTAACTCTTTCATCTTTTCATAACTTGATTGATGCTTGGGTTAAGATTGAAATGGAAACTGCGTAATCCTACTAACAGTAGAATAACTCAACTTTGTTGCAACCTGTCAGCACAGGGTTTAACAAAGTGTTTTATTTAAATTATATAGATTAATATCTTATCAACAACACCTTGACGAGAAATATACTTTGGGAATTGAGTTCAAAGCATAAAAAAAAAAATGAATCCACTGCGGGAACACCTAACAGTTTGTTTACGCCATTGCCATCTTTGAATTTGTAAGAGAAGAGAGATTATTACTAGATTTTTAATTTTAAACTGGAAATCAATGAATCCGAAAGTGATGATCTTAATTCAGCCCTCTTTATGTCTTTTCTAAACTGTGATTGAAAGTAGCAAATATCCAGATGGCTTCCATATATTATCTCATGCACTTTTCTTGAGAAGTACTGGAGCACACATGCTTTTCAACTGACCTCGTGGCGCAACGGTAGCGCGTCTGACTCCAGATCAGAAGGTTGCGTGTTAAAATCATGTTGGGGTCAATAAACTCTTTCATCTTTTCATAACTTGATTGATGCTTGGGTTAAGATTGAAACGGAAACTGCGCAATCTTACTAACAGTAGAATAACTCAACTTTGTTGCAACTTGGCAGCACAGGGTTTAACAAAGTGTTTTATTTAAATTATATAGATTAATATCTTATCAACAATACTTTGACGAGAAATATCCTTTGGGAATTGAGTTCAAAGCATTAAAAAAATGAATCCACTGCGGGAACACCTAACAGATTGTTCACACCATTGTCATCTTTGAAATTGTAAGAGAAGAGGGATTATTACTAGATTTTTAATTTAAAACTTGAAATCAATGAATCCGAATGTGATGATCTTAATTCAGCCCTCTTTATGTCTTTTCTAAGCTGTGATTAAAAGTAGCTAATTTCCAGATGGGGTCCATATATTATCTCATGCACTTTTCATGTGAAGTATTGGAGCAAACATGCTTTTCAACTGACCTTGTGCACAATGGTAGCACTTCTGACTCAAGGTCATAAGGTTGCATGTTGATAAAACATCAGGGTCAAGTAGCTCTATTGTCTATTCATAACTTGATAGATGATTGTGTTAAGATTGAAAACGGAAACTGCGTAATTCTACTGACAATAGAATAAATCGACTTTGTTGCCACCTGTAGGCAAAGTGTTTAAAAAAGGTGTTTTATTTAAATTATGTAGATTAAAATCTTATCAACAATACTTTGGTGAGAAATATCATTTGAGAATTGAGTTCAAAACATAAAAAAATAATCCATGCCGGGAACAGCTAACACTTTGTTCATGCCATTGTCATCTTTGAATTTGTAAGAAAAGAGAGTTTATTACTAGATTTTACATTTTAAACTGGAAAACCCTGAATCTGAATGTCATGATCTTAATTCATCCTTGTTTATATCTTTCCCAAAATGTCATTGAAAGTAGCAAATTTCCAGATGGCTTCCATATATTATCTCATGCACTTTTCATGAGAAGTAATGGAGCACACATGCTTTTCAATCGACCTCGTGGTGCAACGGTAGCGCGTCTGACTCCAGATCAGAAGGTTGCGTGTTTAAATCACGTCGGGGTCAATTAACTTTTTCATAACTTGATTTATGCTTGGGTTAAGATTGAAACGGAAACTGCGTAATCTTACCAACAGTAGAATAACTCAAATTTGTTGCAACTTGGCAGCACAGGGTTTAACAAAGTGTTTTATTTAAATTATATAGATTAATATGCTTTTCAACTGACATCGTGGCGCAACGGTAGCGCGTCTGACTCCAGATCAGAAGGTTGCGTGTTAAAATCATGTTGGGGTCAATAAACTCTTTCATCTTTTCATAACTTGATTGATGCTTGGGTTAAGATTGAAACGGAAACTGCGCAATCTTACTAACAGTAGAATAACTCAACTTTGTTGCAACTTGGCAGCACAGGGTTTAACAAAGTGTTTTATTTAAATTATATAGATTAATATCTTATCAACAATACTTTGACGAGAAATATCCTTTGGGAATTGAGTTCAAAGCATTAAAAAAATGAATCCACTGCGGGAACAGCTAACAGATTGTTCACACCATTGTCATCTTTGAAATTGTAAGAGAAGAGGGATTATTACTAGATTTTTAATATTAAACTGGAAATCAATGAATCCGAAAGTGATGATCTTAATTCAGCCCTCTTTATGTCTTTTCTAAACTGTAATTGAAAGTAGCAAATTTCCACATGCTTCCATATATTATCTCATGCACTTTTCTTGTGAAGTACTGGAGCACACATGCTTTTCAACCGACCTCGTGGCGCAATGGTAGCACGTCTGACTCCAGATCAGAAGGTTGTGTGTACAAATCACGTCGGGGTTAATAAACTCTTTCATCTTTTCATAACTTGATTGATGCTTTGGTTAAGATTGAAACGGAAACTGCGTAATCCTACTAACAGTAGAATAACTCAACTTTGTTGCAACCTGGCAGCACAGGGTTTAACAAAGTGTTTTATTTAAATTATATATATTAACATCTTATCAACAATACTTTGATGAGAAATATCCTTTGGGACTTGAGTTCAAAGCATTAAAAAAATGAATCCACTGCGGGAACACCTAAGAGTTTGTTCACGCCATTGTCATCTTTGAATTTGTAAGAGAAGAGGGATTATTACTAGATTTTTAATTTTAAACTGGAAATCAATGAATCCAAAAGTGATGATCTTATTTCAGCCCTCTTTATGTCCTTTCTAAACAGTGATTGAAAGTAGCAAATTTCCAGATGGCTTCAATATATTATCTCATGCACTTTTCTTGAGAAGTACTGGAGCACACATGCTATTCAACTGACCTCGTGGCGCAACGGTAGCGCGTCTGACTTCAGATCAGAAGGTTGCGTGTTAAAATCATGTTGGAGTCAATAAACTCTTTCATCTTTTCATAACTTGATTGATGCTTGGGTTAAGATTGAAACAGAAACTGCGCAATCTTACTAACAGTAGAATAACTCAACTTTGTTGCAACTTGGCAGCACAGGGTTTAACAAAGTGTTTTATTTAAATTATATAGATTAATATCTTATCAACAATACTTTGACGAGAAATATCCTTTGGGAATTGAGTTCAAAGCATTAAAAAAATGAATCCACTGCGGGAACACCTAACAGATTGTTCACACCATTGTCATCTTTGAAATTGTAAGAGAAGAGGGATTATTACTAGATTTTTAATTTTAAACTGGAAATCAATGAATCCGAAAGTGATGATCTTAATTCAGCCCTCTTTATGTCTTTTCTAAACTGTGATTGAAAGTAGCAAATTTCCACATGCTTCCATATATTATCTCATGCACTTTTCTTGTGAAGTACTGGAGCACACATGCTTTTCAACCGACCTCGTGGCGCAATGGTAGCACGTCTGACTCCAGATCAGAAGGTTGTGGGTACAAATCACGTCGGGGTTAATAAACTCTTTCATCTTTTCATAACTTGATTGATGCTTGGGTTAAGATTGAAACGGAAACTGCGTAATCCTACTAACAGTAGAATAACTCAACTTTGTTGCAACCTGGCAGCACAGGGTTTAACAAAGTGTTTTATTTAAATTATATAAATATCTTTTCAACAATACTTTGACGAGAAATATCCTTTGGGAATTGAGTTCCAAGCATTAAAAAAATGAATCCACTGCGGGAACACCTAACAGTTTGTTTACGCCATTGTCATCTTTGAATTTGTAAAAGAAGAGGGATTATTACTAGATTTTTAATTTTAAACTTGAAATCAATGAATCCGAATGTGATGATCTTAATTCAGCCCTCTTTATGTCTTTTCTAAGCTGTGATTAAAAGTAGCAAATTTCCAGATCGGGTCCATATATTATCTCATGCACTTTTCATGTGAAGTATTGCAGCAAACATGCTTTTCAACTGACCTTGTGCACAATTGTAGCACTTCTGACTCAAGGTCATAAGGTTGCATGTTGATATCACATCAGGGTCAAGTAGCTCTTTCGTCTATTCATAACTTGATAGATGATTGTGTTAAGATTGAAAACGGAAACTGCGTAATTCAACTGACAATAGAATAATACGACTTTGTTGCCACCTGTAGGCAAAGTGTTTAAAAAAGGTGTTTTATTTAAATTATGTAGATTAAAATCTTATGAACAATACTTTGGTGAGAAATATCATTTGAGAATTGAGTTCAAAACATAAAAAAATAATCCATGCCGGGAACAGCTAACACTTTGTTCATGCCATTGTCATCTTTGAATTTGTAAGAAAAGAGAGTTGATTACTAGATTTTACATTTTAAACTGGAAAACCCTGAATCTGAATGTCATGATCTTAATTCATCCTTGTTTATATCTTTCCCAAAATGTCATTAAAAGTAGCAAATTTCCAGATGGCTTCCATATATTATCTCATGCACTTTTCATGAGAAGTAATGGAGCACACATGCTTTTCAAACGGCCTCGTGGTGCAACGGTAGCGCGTCTGACTCCATATCAGAAGGTTGCGTGTTTAAATCACGTCGGGGTCAATTAACTCTTTCATCTTTTCATAACTTGATTTATGCTTGGGTTAAAGGAAAGGTGCCGCATTTTATTTTTTGTATTAAAAATAATTGTTTATATAAACAATTATTTTTCATACAAACTTCCTTTTTTTAACTTTAACATTTTTTTTATTATTAATTTTTTTTAAAGCCACTGGGCGCCGCCATTTTGCTTTGCAGGAGTGTAAGTGAAGCTGCACGTCACTTACACTCTGCATTTACTGCAGCCCAGGGCATAGAGATCTGCGGTCGGGAGCCAACTCTATAGCTTGCATTATAAGCTGCTTTCTGCTCTGGTCTGGCCACGCCCCCTGAGCCGTCCTGCACAGCAGAGGCAGGAGATCAGCGCCATCTTCCTGGAGCTCACACTGCAGCTGTGAGCTCCAGCTACCAGGATAATCGCAGGAGCCCTGCAGCTATAGGAGGAGGAGAAGACCAAGGAGGGGAGGGAGAAGAAAGGACTCAGCAGGGAGCCGTAAGTATCAGTGGGGAGGGGGAGAGGGAATCTATTCCTATCCCTTGTGGTGCTGACTCTGAGCAGTGTATCTCCTCCCATGTGTGTTACTGTCTGCTGAGCTGTGTATCTAATCCTCTCCTGTGTGATACTGACTGAGCTGTGTATCTAATCCTCTCCTGTGTGATACTGACTGAGCTGTGTATCTAATCCTCTCCTGTGTGATACTGTCTGAGCTGTGTATCTAATCCTCTCCTGTGTGATACTGTCTGCTGAGCCATGTATCTAATCCTATCCTGTGTGATACTGACTGCTGAGCCATGTATCTAATCCTTTCCTGTGTGATACTGTGCTGAGCTGTGTACCTAATCCTCTCCTGTGTGATACTGTCTGCTGAGCCATGCATCTAATCCTATCCTGTGTGATACTGTCTGCTGAGCCGTGTATCTAATCCTCTCCTGTGTGATACTGTCTGAGCTGTGTATCTAATCCTCTCCTGTGTGATACTGTCTGCTGAGCCATGCATCTAATCCTATCCTGTGTGATACTGTGCTGAGCCTTGTATCTAATCCTACCCTGTGTGATACTGTGCTGAGCCGTGTATCTAATCCTCTACTGTGGGATACTGTGTGCTGAGCCATGTATCTAATCCTATCCTGTGTGATACTGACTAAGCTGTGTATCTAATCCTTTCCTATGCAGTCCTCTCCCCCGTTATGTGTGATCTATATGGCGGCGTTCTGTGAGAAGTATATGGCGGTACTATGTGATGTATATGATGGTATTATGTGTGATCTATATGGCGATATGTGAGAACACTGGTGGTATTATGTGAGATCTATATGGCGGTATTATGTGTGCTCTATATGGCGGTATTATGTGTGCTCTATATGGCGGTATTATGTGTGCTCTATATGGCGGTATTATGTGAGATCTATATGGCGGTATGCTCTATATGGCGGTATTATGTGTGCTCTATATGGCAGTATTATGTGTGCTCTATATGGCAGTATTATGTGTGCTCTATATGGCGGTATTATGTGTGCTCTATATGGCGGTATTATGTGTGCTCTATATGGCGGTATGCTCTATATGGCGGTATTATGTGTGCTCTATATGGCGGTATTATGTGTGCTCTATATGGCGGTATTATGTGAGAATACTCTGGCGTCGTTATTTGCGATGGTATTATGTGAGAACTATAGGACAGTATTATGTGTGCTCTATAAGGCGGTATTATGAGTAATCTATATGGCGGTATTATGTGAGAACACTATGGAAGTATTATCTGCAGAAAGGGGACCAAATCTAGGGTGGTTCCGGTTGAGCAGCTGCACGCGGGTCTGGGGTAATAGAGGGGGCAGCATGACCTCCAGTTAGGTGCCTTCAGGGAGGGCTGGTAAGGCAGCTGAAGAGAGGGGTCTCATGTTTATCGTTACTATATGGCTACATTTCCTTCCCAGCATCACCCCGGACTGCGCCTGTCACCTCGCTTTCACACATCGCCAGGACAGGATCTGAGGAGGGGAATGGGGTCTTTGCATGCAAAGCCTGGATCAGAACAGGCCATCAATCAGCAGAAATGTTTCCTGGATTTCTGAGGAGACGGTCCATCCATGTGTATAAAAGACAGCGCTCTATGTACAATCCCTGGCTGCTCTGCGCACCAAACAGGGTGCCCCCCATAGACCAGCACACTGCTCTCCTGAAATACTCTGTGCTGCTGTCACCCTGCTCCCTCCACCATATATCTCCCAGAATCCTTGCTGCCTGCCATCTTCGGTGACTGTCTACTTGTCAGTATAACTTTGCAGTCACCAACAAAATGGCTGCACACTGTGTTCCTGAATCCTCTCATCCCCTAGCAAACACCAGAAGGGGAGGAGAGGAGTGACATCACACCCATGTCAGCAGACTCAGCCCATAATTACTGCAGTGCAGTAATGTGAGCTAGTTGTACACTAGGTTTTTGTCAATTTTCATTAGCTGCTCCCCCTAGTGTTTAAAAGTGGAAATGCCAAACCTTTTAAAATTATTTTTCATATTTTACTAAATTAAAAACAAATGATAATATTTTTTAAGAAAATGTAAACATTAATTCTTTACATTTTTTCAATCGCTGGAAAAAAAATTTTTTTGATGGCACCTTCCCTTTAAGATTGAAACGGAAACTGCGTAATCCTACTGACAATAGAATAACTCAACTTTGTTGCCACCTGTCAGTGCTGGGTTTAAAAATGAGTTTTATTTAAATTATATAGATTAATATCTTATCAAAAATACTTTGACGAGAAATATTATTTGGGAATTGAGTTCAAAGCATTAAAAAAAATAATCAATGCTGGCAACACCTAACAGTTTGTTCACGCCATTGTCATCTTTGAATTTATAAGAGAAGAGGGATTATTACTAGATTTTTAATTTTAAACTGGAAATCAATGAATCCGAATGTGATGATCTTAATTCAGCCCTCTTTTATGTCTTTTCTAAACTGTGATTGAAAGTAGCAAATTTCCAGATGGCTTCCATATATTATCTCATACACTTTTCTTGAGAAGCACTGGAGCACACGTGCTTTTCAACTGACCTCGTGGTGCAACGGTAGCGCGTCTGACTCCAGATCAGAAGGTTGCGTGTTCAAATCACGTCTGGGTCAATTAACTCTTTCATCTTTTCATAACTTGATTGATGCTTGGGTTAAGATTGAAACGGAAACTGTGTAATCTTACTAACAGTAGAATAACTCAACTTTGTTGCAACTTGGCAGCACAGGGTTTAACAAAGTGTTTTATTTAAATTATATAGATTAATATCTTATCAACAATACTTTGATGAGAAATATCCTTTGGGAATTGAGTTCAAAGCATTAAAAAAATGAATCCACTGCGGGAACACCTAACAGTTTGTTTACGCCATTGTCATCTTTGAATTTGTAAAAGAAGAGGGATTATTACTAGATTTTTAATTTTAACCCCTTCCCGACCTGTGACACAGCGTATGCGTCATGAAAGTCGGTGCCTTCCCGACCTGTGACGCATATGCTGTGTCACAGAATGATTGCGTCCCTGCAGACCGGGTGAAGGGGTTAACTCCTATTTCACCCGATCTGCAGGGAGAGGGGGAGTTGTACTTCAGCCCAGGGGGGGTGGCTTCACCCCCCCGTGGCTACGATCGCTCTGATTGGCTGTTGAAAGTGAAACTGCCAATCAGAGCGATTTGTAATATTTCACCTATGAAAATGGTGAAATATTACAATCCAGCCATGGCCGATGCTGCAATAGCATCTGCCATGGCTGGAGACCCCGATCTGCCCCCACCCCACCCCACCGATCGCCCCCCCAGTCGTCCTTTTTGCCCAAATCTCCGTTCCGCTCCCCTCCTCCCTCCTGTCGGCTCCCCCGGTCCTCCTGTCCGCTCCCCAGGTCCTCCGATCCCCCCCCCGTGTTCCGGTCCCACCCCCCCATACTTACCTAGCTCCGATCTCCCTCCCGGTGTCCGGCCGTCTGCTTCATGGGCGCCGCCATCTTGGAAAATGGCGGGCGCATGCGCAGTGCGCCCGCCGAATCTGCCAGCTGGCAGATTCGTTCCTGCACATTTTGATCACTGTGATAAGTTCTATCACAGCGATCAAAATAAAAAAAATAGTAAATAAATCACCCCCTTTATCACCCCCATAGGTAGGGATAATAATAAAATACAGAAAATATAATTATTTTTGTTTTTCCATTAGGGTTAGGGTTAGGGGTAGGGTTAGGGGTAGGGTTAGGGGTAGGGGTAGGGTTGCACTTAGGGTTGCACTTAGGGTTGCACTTAGGGCTAGGGTTGCACTTAGGGTTGCACTTAGGGTTGCACTTAGGGTTGCACTTAGGGTTGCACTTAGGGGTGCACTTAGGGTTGCACTTAGGGCTAGGGTTGCACTTAGGGTTGCACTTAGGGTTGCACTTAGGGCTAGGGTTGCACTTAGGGCTAGGGTTGCACTTAGGGTTGCACTTAGGGTTGCACTTAGGGCTAGGGTTGCACTTAGGGTTGCACTTAGGGTTGCACTTAGGGTTGCACTTAGGGCTATGGTTGCACTTAGGGTTGCACTTAGGGTTGTACTTAGGGTTGCACTTAGGGTTGCACTTAGGGCTAGGGTTGCACTTAGGGCTAGGGTTAGAATTAGGGTTAGAATTAGGGTTAGAATTAGGGTTAGGGTTGGAATTAGGGTTAGAATTAGGCTATGTGCACACGGTGCGGATTTGGCTGCGGATCCGCAGCGGATTGGTCGCTGCGGATTCGTATCAGTTTTCCATCACGTTTACAGTACCACGTAAACCTATGGAAAACCAAATCCGCTGTGCCCATGGTGCGGAAAATACAGCGCGGAAACGCTGCGTTGTATTTTCCACAGCATGTCAATTCTTTGTGCAATTCCGCAGCGTTTTACACCTGCTCCATAATAGGAATCCGCAAGTGAAATCCACACAAAAAACACTGGAAATCCGCGGTAAATCCGCAGCTAAAGCGCAGTGCGTTTTACCTGCAGATTTTTCAAAAACTGCGGAAAAATCCACACAAATCCGCAACGTGAGCACATAGCCTTAGGGTTGGAATTAGGGGTAAGACTAGGGTTAGGGGTGTGTTGGGGTTACGGTTGTGGTTAGGGTTGGGATTAGAGTTAGGGGTGTGTTGGGGTTAGTGTTGGAGTTAGAATTGAGGGGTTTCCACTTTTTAGGCACATCAGGGGGTCTCCAAACGCGACACGGCGCCACCATTGATTCCAGCCAATCTTGCGTTGAAAAAGTAAAATGGTGCTCTCTCCCTTCCGAGCCCCGACGTGTGCCCAAACAGTGCTTTACCCCCACATATGGGGTACCAGCGTACTCAGGAGAAACTGATCAACAACTTTTGGGGTCCAATTTCTCCTGTAACCCTTGGGAAAATAAAAAATTGCGGGCTAAAAAATTATTTTTGAGGAAAGAAAAATGATTTTTTATTTTCACGGCTCTGCGTTATAAACTTCTGTGAAGCACTTGGGGGTTCAAAGTGCTCACCACACATCTAGATAAGTTCCCTTGGGGGTTTAGTTTCCAAAATGGGATCACTTGTGGGGAGTTTCTACTGTTTAGGCACATCAGGGGCTCTGCAAACGCAACGTGATGCCCGCAGAGCATTCCATCAAAGTCTGCATTTCAAAACGTCACTACTTCACTTCCGAGCTCCGGCATGTGCCCAAACAGTGGTTTACCCCCACATATGGGGTATCAGCATACTCAGGAGAAACTGGACAACAACTCTTGGGGTCAAATTTCTCCTGTTACCCTTGGAAAAATAAAAAAATCAGGGCTAAAAAAATTTTTTTGAGGAAAGAAAACGTATTTATTATTTTCACGGCTCTGCGTTATAAACTTCTGTGAAGCACTTAGGGGTTCAAAGTGCTCACCACACATCTAGATAAGTTCATTTGGGGGTCTAGTTTCTAAAATGGGGTCACTTGTGGGGGGTTTCTACTGTTTAGGCACATCAGGGGCTCTGCAAACGCAACGTGACGCCCGCAGAGCATTCCATCAAAGTCTGCATTTCAAAACGTCACTACTTCCCTTCCAAACCCCGACGTGTGCCCAAACAGTGGTTTACCCCCACATATGGGGTATCAGCGTACTCAGGAGAAACTGGACAACAACTATTGGGGTAAAATTTCCCTTGTTACCCTTGGAAAAATAAAAAATTCAGGGCTAAAAAAAATTTTTTGAGAAAAGAAGAATTATTTTTTATTTTCATGGCTCTGCGTTATAAACTTCTGTGAAGCACTTGGGGGTTCAAAGTGCTCACCACACATCTAGATTAGTTCCTTGGGAGGTCTAGTTTCCAAAATGGGGTCACTTATGGGGAAGCTCTAATGTTTAGGCACACAGGGGCTCTCCAAACACGACATGGTGTCCGCTAATGATTGGAGCTAATTTTCCATTCAAAAAGACAAATGGCGTGCCTTCCCTTCCAAGCCCTGCCGTGCACCCAAACAGTGGTTTACCCCCACATATGGGGTATCATCGTACTCAGGACAAACTGGACAACAACATTTGGGGTCCAATTTCTCCTGTTACCCTTGGGAAAATAAAAAATTCTGGGCTAAAAATCATTTTTGAGGAAAGAAAAATTATTTTTTATTTTCACGGCTCTGCGTTATAAACTTCTGTGAAGCACTTGTTGGTTTAAAGTGCTCACTATGCATCTAGATAAGTTCCTTGGGGGGTCTAGTTTCCAAAATGGGGTCACTTGTGGGGGAGCTCCAATGTTTAGGCACACAGGGGCTCTCCAAACGCGACATGGTGTCCGCTAACGATTGGAGCTACTTTTCCATTCAAAAAGTCAAATGGCGCGCCTTCCCTTCCGAGCCTTGCCATGCGCCCAAACAGTGGTTTACCCCCACATATGAGGTATCGGCGTACTCAGGAGAAATTGCCCAACAAATTTTAGGATCCATTTTATCCTGTTGCCCATGTGAAAATTAAAAAATTGAGGCTAAAATAATTTTTTTGTGAAAAAAAAGTACTTTTTCATTTTTACGGATCAATTTGTGAAGCACCTGGGGGTTTAAAGTGCTCACTATGCATCTAGATAAGTTCCTTGGGGCGTCTAGTTTCCAAAATGGGGTCACTTGTGGGGGAGCTCCAATGTTTAGGCACACGGGGGCTCTCCAAACACGACATGGTGTCCGCTAAAGTTTGGAGCCAATTTTTCATTCAAAAAGTCAAATGGCGCTCCTTCCCTTCCGAGTTCTGCCGTGCGCCCAAACAGTGGTTTACCCCCACATATGAGGTATCAGCGTACTCAGAACAAATTGGACAACAACTTTCGTGGTCCAGTTTCTCCTTTTACCCTTGGGAAAATAAAAAAATTGTTGCTAAAATATCATTTTTGTGACTAAAAAGTTAAATGTTCATTTTTTCCTTCCATGTTGCTTCTGCTGCTGTGAAACACCTGAAGGGTTAATAAACTTCTTGAATGTGGTTTTGAGCACCTTGAGGGGTGCAGTTTTTAGAATGGTGTCACTTTTGGGTATTTTCAGCCATATAGAACCCTCAAATTGACTTCAAATGTGAGGTGGTCCCTAAAAAAAATGGTTTTGTAAATTTTGTTGTAAAAATGAGAAATCACTGGTCAAATTTTAACCCTTATAACTTCCTAGCAAAAAAAAATGTTGTTTCCAAAATTGTGCTGATGTAAAGTAGACATGTGGGAAATGTTATTTATTAACTATTTTGTGTCACATAACTCTCTGGTTTAACAGAATAAAAATTAAAAATGTGAAAATTGCGAAATTTTCAAAATTTTCGCCAACTTTCCATTTTTTTCACAAATAAACGCAGAAATTATCGACCTAAATTTACCACTATCATGAAGCCCAATATGTCACGAAAAAACAATCTCAGAATCGCTAGGATCCGTTGAAGCGTTCCCGAGTTATTACCTCATAAAGGGACACTGGTCAGAATTGCAAAAAACGGCAAGGTCATTAAGGCCAAAATAGGCTGGGTCATGAAGGGGTTAAACTTGAAATCAATGAATCCGAATGTGATGATCTCAGTTCAGCCCTCTTTATGTCATTTCTAAGCTGTGATTAAAAGTAGCAAATTTCCAGATGGGGTCCATATATTATCTCATGCACTTTTCATGAGAAGTATTGCAGCAAACATGCTTTTCAACTGACCTTGTGCACAATGGTAGCACTTCTGACTCAAGGTCATAAGGTTGCATGTTGATATCACATCAGGGTCAAGTAGCTCTTTCGTCTATTCATAACTTGATAGATGATTGTGTTAAGATTGAAAACGGAAACTGCGTAATTCTACTGACAATAGAATAATTCGACTTTGTTGCCACCTGTAGGCAAAGTGTTTAAAAAAGGTGTTTTATTTAAATTATGTAGATTAAAATCTTATGAACAATACTTTGGTGAGAAATATCATTTGAGAATTGAGTTCAAAACATAAAAAAATAATCCATGCCGAGAACAGCTAACACTTTGTTCATGCCATTGTCATCTTTGAATTTGTAAGAAAAGAGAGTTTATTACTAGATTTTACATTTTAAACTGGAAAACCCTGAATCTGAATGTCATGATCTTAATTCATCCTTGTTTATATCTTTCCCAAAATGTCATTAAAAGTAGCAAATTTCCAGATGGCTTCCATATATTATCTCATGCTCTTTTCATGAGAAGTAATGGAGCACACATGCTTTTCAATCGACCTCGTGGTGCAACGGTAGCGCGTCTGACTCCAGATCAGAAGGTTGCGTGTTTAGATCACGTCGGGGTCAATTAACTCTTTCACCTTTTCATAACTTGATTTATGCTTAGGTTAAGATTGAAACGGAAACTGCGTAATTCTACTGACAATAGAATAACTCAACTTTGTTGCCACCTGTAAGTGCTGGGTTTAAAAATGAGTTTTATTTAAATTATATAGATTAATATCTTATCAACAATACTTTGATGAGAAATATTATTTGGTAATTGAGTTCAAAGCATTAAAAAAATTAATCAATGCCGGCAACACCTAACAGTTTTTTCACGCCATTGTCATCTTTGAATTTGTAAGAGAAGAGGGATTATTACTAGATTTTTAATTTTAAACTGGAAATCAATGAATCCGAATGTGATGATATTAATTCAGCCCTCTTTTATGTCTTTTCTAAACTGTGATTGAAAGTAGCAAATTTCCAGATGGCTTCACTATATTATCTCATGCACTTTTCTTGAGAAGCACTGGAGCACATGTGCTTTTCAACTGACCTCGTGGTGCAACGGTAGCGCGTCTGACTCCAGATCAGAAGGTTGCGTGTTCAAATCACGTCGGGGTCAATTAACTCTTTCATCTTTTCATAACTTGATTGATGCTTGGGTTAAGATTGAAACGAAAAGTGCGTAATCCTACTAACAGTAGAATAACTCAACTTTGTTGCAACCTGGCAGCACAGGGTTTAACAAAGTGTTTTATTTAAATTATATAGATTAATATCTTATCAACAATACTTTGAGGAGAAATATCCTTTGGGAATTGAGTTCAAAGCATTAAAAAAATGAATCCACTGCGGGAACACCTAACAGTTTGTTCACGCCATTGTCATCTTTGAATTTGAAAAAGAAGAGGGATTATTACTAGATTTTTAATTTTAAACTTGAAATCAATGAATCCGAATGTGATGATCTCAGTTCAGCCCTCTTTATGTCTTTTCTAAGCTGTGATTGAAAGTAGAAAATTTCCAGATGGGGTCCATATATTATCTCATGCACTTTTCATGAGAAGTATTGCAGCAAACATGCTTTTCAACTGACCTTGTGCACAATGGTAGCACTTCTGACTCAAGGTCATAAGGTTGCATGTTGATATCACATCAGGGTCAAGTAGCTCTTTCGTCTATTCATAAAATGATAGATGATTGTGTTAAGATTGAAAACGGAAACTGCGTAATTCTACTGACAATAGAATAATTCGACTTTGTTGCCACCTGTAGGCAAAGTGTTTAAAAAAGGTGTTTTATTTAAATTATGTAGATTAAAATCTTATGAACAATACTTTGGTGAGAAATATCATTTGAGAATTGAGTTCAAAACATAAAAAAATAATCCATGCCGAGAACAGCTAACACTTTGTTCATGCCATTGTCATCTTTGAATTTGTAAGAAAAGAGAGTTTATTACTAGATTTTACATTTTAAAATGGAAAACCCTGAATCTGAATGTCATGATCTTAATTCATCCTTGTTTATATCTTTCCCAAAATGTCATTAAAAGTAGCAAATTTCCAGATGGCTTCCATATATTATCTCACGCACTTTTCATGAGAAGTAATGGAGCACACATGCTTTTCAATCGACCTCGTGGTGCAACGGTAGCGCGTCTGACTCCAGATCAGAAGTTTGCGTGTTTAAATCACGTCGGGGTCAATTAACTCTTTCATCTTTTCATAACTTGATTTATGCTTGGGTTAAAGGAAAGGTGCCGCATTTTATTTTTTGTATTAAAAATAATTGTTTATATAAACAATTATTTTTCATACAAACTTCCTTTTTTTAACTTTAACATTTTTTTTATTATTAATTTTTTTTTAAGCCACTGGGCGCCGCCATTTTGCTTTGCAGGAGTGTAAGTGAAGCTGCACGTCACTTACACTCTGCATTTACGGCAGCCCAGGGCATAGAGATCTGCGGTCGGGAGCCGACTCTATAGCTTGCATTATAAGCTGCTTTCTGCTCTGGTCTGGCCACGCCCCCTGAGCCGTCCTGCACAGCAGAGGCAGGAGATCAGCGCCATCTTCCTGGAGCTCACACTGCAGCTGTGAGCTCCAGCTACCAGGATAATCGCAGGAGCCCTGCAGCTATAGGAGGAGGAGGAGAAGACCAAGGAGGGGAGGGAGAAGAAAGGACTCAGCAGGGAGCCGTAAGTATCAGTGGGGAGGGGGAGAGGGAATCTATTCCTATCCCTTGTGGTGCTGACTCTGAGCAGTGTATCTCCTCCCATGTTTGTTACTGTCTGCTGAGCTGTGTATCTAATCCTCTCCTGTGTGATACTGACTGAGCTGTGTATCTAATCCTCTCCTGTGTGATACTGACTGAGCTGTGTATCTAATCCTCTCCTGTGTGATACTGACTGTGCTGTGTATCTAATCCTCTCCTGTGTGATACTGTCTGAGCTGTGTATCTAATCCTCTCCTGTGTGATACTATCTGAGCTGTGTATCTAATCCTCTCCTGTGTGATACTGTCTGCTGAGCCATGCATCTAATCCTATCCTGTGTGATACTGTCTGCTGAGCCGTGTATCTAATCCTCTCCTGTGTGATACTGTCTGAGCTGTGTATCTAATCCTCTCCTGTGTGATAGTCTGCTGAGCCATGTATCTAATCCTATCCTGTGTGATACTGACTGCTGAGCCATGTATCTAATCCTTTCCTGTGTGATACTGTGCTGAGCTGTGTATCTAATCCTCTCCTGTGTGATAGTCTGCTGAGCCATGCATCTAATCCTATCCTGTGTGATACTGACTGCTGAGCCATGTATCTAATCCTTTCCTGTGTGATACTGTGCTGAGCTGTGTACCTAATCCTCTCCTGTGTGATACTGTCTGCTGAGCCATGCATCTAATCCTATCCTGTGTGATACTGTCTGCTGAGCCGTGTATCTAATCCTCTCCTGTGTCATACTGTCTGAGCTGTGTATCTAATCCTCTCCTGTGTGATGCCGTCTGCTGAGCCATGTATCTAATCCTATCCTATGTGATACTGTGCTGAGCTTTGTATCTAATCCTATCCTGTATGATACTGACTGAGCTGTGTATCTAATCCTTTCCTATGCAGTCCTCTCCCCCATTATGTGTGATCTATATGGCGGCCTTCTGTGAGAAGTATATGGCGGTACTATGTGATGTATATGGTGGTATTATGTGTGATCTATATGGCGATATGTGAGAACACTGGTGGTATTATGTGAGATCTATATGGCGGTATTATGTGTGCTCTATATGGCGGTATTATGTGTGCTCTATATGGCGGTATTATGTGAGATCTATATGGCGGTATGCTCTATATGGCGGTATTATGTGTGCTCTATATGGCGGCATTATGTGTGCTCTATATGGCTGTATTATGTGTGCTCTATATGGCGGTATTATGTGTGCTCTATATGGCGGTATTATGTGTGCTCTATATGGCGGTATTATGTGAGATCTATATGGCGGTATGCTCTATATGGCGGTATTATGTGTGCTCTATATGGCGGTATTATGTGTGCTCTATATGGCGGTATTATGTGAGAATACTCTGGCGTCGTTATTTGCGATGGTATTATGTGAGAACTATAGGACAGTATTATGTGTGCTCTATACGGCGGTATTATGAGTAATCTATATGGCGGTATTATGTGAGAACACTATGGAAGTATTATCTGCAGAAAGGGGACCAAATCTAGGGTGGTTCCAGTTGAGCAGCTGCACGCGGGTCTGGGGTAATAGAGGGGGCAGCATGACCTACAGTTAGGTGCCTTCAGGGGAGGGCTGGTAAGGCAGCTGAAGAGAGGGGTCTCATGTTTATCGTTACTATATGGCTACATTTCCTTCCCAGCATCACCCCGGACTGCGCCTGTCACCTCGCTTTCACACATCGCCAGGACAGGATCTGAGGAGGGGAATGGGGTCTTTGCATGCAAAGCATGGATCAGAACAGGCCATCAATCAGCAGAAATGTTTCCTGGATTTCTGAGGAGACGGTCCATCCATGTGTATAAAAGACAGCGCTCTATGTACAATCCCTGGCTGCTCTGCGCACCAAACAGGGTGCCCCCCATAGACCAGCACACTGCTCTCCTGAAATACTCTGTGTTGCTGTCACCCTGCTCCCTCCACCATATATCTCCCAGAATCCTTGCTGCCTGCCATCTTCGGTGACTGTCTACTTGTCAGTATAACTTTGCAGTCACCAACAAAATGGCTGCACACTGTGTTCCTGAATCCTCTCATCCCCTAGCAAACACCAGAAGGGGAGGAGAGGAGTGACATCACACCCATGTCAGCAGACTCAGCCCATAATTACTGCAGTGCAGTAATGTGAGCTAGTTGTACACTAGGTTTTTGTCAAATTTCATTAGCTGCTCCCCCTAGTGTTTAAAAGTGGAAATGCCAAACCTTTTAAAATTATTTTTCATATTTTACTAAATTAAAAACAAATGATAATATTTTTTAAGAAAATGTAAACATTAATTCTTTACATTTTTTCAATCGCTGGAAAAAAAAATTTTTTGATGGCACCTTCCCTTTAAGATTGAAACGGAAACTGCGTAATCCTACTGACAATAGAATAACTCAACTTTGTTGCCACCTGTCAGTGCTGGGTTTAAAAATGAGTTTTATTTAAATTATATAGATTAATATCTTATCAAAAATACTTTGACGAGAAATATTATTTGGGAATTGAGTTCAAAGCATTAAAAAAAATAATCAATGCTGGCAACACCTAACAGTTTGTTCACGCCATTGTCATCTTTGAATTTATAAGAGAAGAGGGATTATTACTAGATTTTTAATTTTAAACTGGAAATCAATGAATCCGAATGTGATGATCTTAATTCAGCCCTCTTTTATGTCTTTTCTAAACTGTGATTGAAAGTAGCAAATTTCCAGATGGCTTCCATATATTATCTCATGCACTTTTCTTGAGAAGTACTGGAGCACACGTGCTTTTCAACTGACCTTGTGGTGCAACGGTAGCGTGTCTGACTCCAGGTCAGAAGGTTGCGTGTTCAAATCACGTTGGGGTCAATAAACTCATTCATCTTTTCATAACTTGATTGATGCTTGGGTTAAGATTGAAACGGAAACTGCGTAATCCCACTAACAGTAGAATAACTCAACTTTGTTGCAACCTGGCAGCACAGGGTTTAACAAAGTGTTTTATTTAAATTATATAGATTAATATCTTATCAACAATAATTTGACGAGAAATATCCTTTGGGAATTGAGTTCAAAGCATTAAAAAAATGAATCCACTGCGGGAACACCTAACAGTTTGTTCACGCCATTGTCATCTTTGAATTTGTAAGAGAAGAGGGATTATTACTAGATTTTTAATTTTAAACTGGAAATCAATGAATCCAAAAGTGATGATCTTAATTCAGCCCTCTTTATGTCTTTTCTAAACTGTGATTGAAAGTAGCAAATTTCCAGATGGCTTCCATATATTATCTCATGCACTTTTCTTGAGAAGTACTGGAGCACACATGCTTTTCAACTGACCTCGTGGCGCAATGGTAGCGCGTCTGACTCCAGATCAGAAGGTTGCGTGTTCAAATCATGTCGGGGTCAATAAACTCTTTCATCTTTTCATAACTTGATTGATGCTTGGGTTAAGATTGAAACGGAAACTACGGAAACTGCGTAATCCTACTAACAGTAGAATAACTCAACTTTGTTGCAACCTGGCAGCACAGGGTTTAACAAAGTATTTTATTTAAATTATATAGATTAATATCTTATCAACAATACTTTGACGAGAAATATCCTTTGGGAATTGAGTTCAAAGCATTAAAAAAATGAATCCACTGCGGGAACACCTAACAGTTTGTTCACGCCATTGTCATCTTTGAATTTGTAAGAGAAGAGGGATTATTACTAGATTTTTAATTTTAAACTGGAAATCAATGAATCCGAATGTGATGATCTGAATTCAGCCCTCGTTATGTCTTTTCTAAGCTGTGATTAAAAGTAGCAAATTTCCAGATGGGGTCCATATATTATCTCATGCACTTTTCATGTGAAGTATTGCAGCAAACATGCTTTTCAACTGACCTTGTGCACAATGGTAGCACTTCTGACTCAAGATCATAAGGTTGCATGTTGATATCACATCAGGTTCAAGTAGCTCTTTCGTCTATTCATAACTTGATAGATGATTGTGTTAAGATTGAAAACGGAAACTGCGTAATTCTACTGACAATAGAATAATTCGACTTTGTTGCCACCTGTAGGCAAAGTGTTTAAAAAAGGTGTTTTATTTAAATTATGTAGATTAAAATCTTATCAACAATACTTTGGTGAGAAATATCATTTGAGAATTGAGTTCAAAACATTAAAAAAATCCATGCCGGGAACAGCTAACACTTTGTTCATGCCATTGTCATCTTTGAATTTGTAAGAGAAGAGGGATTATTACTAGATTTTTAATTTTAAACTGGAAATCAATGAATCCGAAAGTGATGATCTTAATTCAGCCCTCTTTATGTCTTTTCTAAACTGTGATTGAAAGTGGCAAATTTCGAGATGGCTTCCATATATTATCTCATGCACTTTTCTTGAGAAGTACTGGAGCACACATGCTTTTCAACTGACCTCGTGGCGCAACGGTAGCGCGTCTGACTCCAGATCAGAAGGTTGCGTGTTCAAATCACGTCGGGGTCAATTAACTCTTTCATCTTTTCATAACTTGATTGATGCTTGGGTTAAGATTGAAACGGAAACTGCGTAATCCTACTAAGGATGTGCACACGTCAGGCTTTTTCCTCAGGTTTTGTAGCCAAAACCAGGAGTGGAACAATTAGAGGAAAAGTATAATAGAAACATATGCACCACTTCTGCATTTATCACCCACTCCTGGTTTTGGCTACAAAACCTGAGGAAAAAGCCTGACAAAATCCTGACAAAAACCTGACAAAATCCTGACGTGTGCACATAGCCTCACAGTAGAATAACTCAACTTTGTTGCAACCTGGCAGCACAGGGTTTAACAAAGTGTTTTATTTAAATTATATAGATTAATATCTTATCAACAATACTTTGACGAGAAATATCCTTTGGGAATTGAGTTCAAAGCATTAAAAAAATGAATCCAATGCGGGAACACCTAACAGTTTGTTTACGCCATTGTCATCTTTGAATTTGTAAAAGAAGAGGGATTATTACTAGATTTTTAATTTTAAACTTGAAATCAATGAATCCGAATGTGATGATCTTAATTCAGCCCTCTTTATGTCTTTTCTAAGCTGTGATTAAAAGTAGCAAATTTCCAGATGGGGTCCATATATTATCTCATGCACTTTTCATGAGAAGTATTGCAGCACTTCTGACTCAAGGTCAGAAGGTTGCATGTTGATATCACATCAGGGTCAAGTAGCTCTTTCGTCTATTCTTAACTTGATAGATGATTGTGTTAAGA
Organism: Ranitomeya variabilis; assembly: GCF_051348905.1. Classification (NCBI taxonomy): domain Eukaryota; kingdom Metazoa; phylum Chordata; class Amphibia; order Anura; family Dendrobatidae; genus Ranitomeya; species Ranitomeya variabilis. The sequence continues at coordinate 39,195,151 of NC_135236.1, forward strand.
TTGAAAACGGAAACTGCGTAATTCTACTGACAATAGAATAATTCGACTTTGTTGCCACCTGTAGGCAAAGTGTTTAAAAAAGGTGTTTTATTTAAATTATGTAGATTAAAATCTTATCAACAATACTTTGGTGAGAAATATCATTTGAGAATTGAGTTCAAAACATAAAAAAATAATCCATGCCGGGAACAGCTAACACTTTGTTCATGCCATTGTCATCTTTGAATTTGTAAGAAAAGAGAGTTTATTACTAGATTTTACATTTTAAACTGGAGAACCCTGAATCTGAATGTCATGATCTTAATTCATCCTTGTTTATATCTTTCCCAAAATGTCATTAAAAGTAGCAAATTTCCAGATGGCTTTTTATATATTATCTCATGCACTTTTCATGAGAAGTAATGGAGCACACATGCTTTCCCATCGACCTCGTGGTGCAACGGTAGCGCGTCTGACTCCTGATCAAAAGGTTGCGTGTTTAAATCACGTCGGGGTCAGTTAACTCTTTCATCTTTTCATAACTTGATTTATGCTTGGGTTAAGATTGAAACAGACACTGCGTAATCCTACTGACAATAGAATAACTCAACTTTGTTGCCACCTGTCAGTGCTGGGTTTAAAAATGAGTTTGATTTAAATTATATAGATTAATATCTTATCAACAATACTTTGGTGAGAAATATCATTTGAGAATTGAGTTCAAAACATAAAAAAAATCCATGCCGGGAACAGCTAACACTTTGTTCATGCCATTGTCATCTTTGAATTTGTAAGAGAAGAGGGATTATTACTAGATTTTTAATTTTAAACTGGAAATCAATGAATCCGAAAGTGATGATCTTAATTCAGCCCTCTTTATGTCTTTTCTAAACTGTGATTGAAAGTAGCAAATTTCGAGATGGCTTCCATATATTATCTCATGCACTTTTCTTGAGAAGTACTGGAGCACACATGCTTTTCAACTGACCTCGTGGCGCAACGGTAGCGCGTCTGACTCCAGATCAGAAGGTTGCGTGTTCAAATCACGTCTGGGTCAATTAACTCTTTCATCTTTTCATAACTTGATTGATGCTTGGGTTAAGATTGAAACGGAAACTGCGTAATCCTACTAAGGATGTGCACACGTCAGGCTTTTTCCTCAGGTTTTGTAGCCAAAACCAGGAGTGGAACAATTAGAGGAAAAGTATAATAGAAACATATGCACCACTTCTGCATTTATCACCCACTCCTGGTTTTGGCTACAAAACCTGAGGAAAAAGCCTGACAAAATCCTGACAAAAACCTGACAAAATCCTGACGTGTGCACATAGCCTCACAGTAGAATAACTCAACTTTGTTGCAACCTGGCAGCACAGGGTTTAACAAAGTGTTTTATTTAAATTATATAGATTAATATCTTATCAACAATACTTTGACGAGAAATATCCTTTGGGAATTGAGTTCAAAGCATTAAAAAAATGAATCCAATGCGGAAACACCTAACAGTTTGTTTACGCCATTGTCATCTTTGAATTTGTAAAAGAAGAGGGATTATTACTAGATTTTTAATTTTAAACTTGAAATCAATGAATCCGAATGTGATGATCTTAATTCAGCCCTCTTTATGTCTTTTCTAATCTGTGATTAAAAGTAGCAAATTTCCAGATGGGGTCCATATATTATCTCATGCACTTTTCATGAGAAGTATTGCAGCACTTCTGACTCAAGGTCAGAAGGTTGCATGTTGATATCACATCAGGGTCAAGTAGCTGTTTCGTCTATTCTTAACTAGTGTTGAGCATTCCGATACCGCAAGTATCGGGTATCGGCCGATACTTGCGGTATCGGAATTCCGATACCGGGATTCCGATACTTGCCGCGTATCGGATACCGGAATCGGAAGTTCCAAGATTCAAAATGCAGAAATTCAGCCAATGAGAATGATTCCAAGTGTGGGCACATCCTGTTTAGCATGGAGGGCATGAAACTACTGGCAAGGCTGTGATTGGCTGCTGAAATGATGTCATGCTGCAGTTTAAAAGTCGCTGGCGCCATTTTGCGATCACTCTGCTGTGAATTCAGTTAGTGACAGGACGCTGTTTGCTGACTGAGGGACAGTTTAGAGATAGCGATTTGCTTCTTTGTGCTTTCCAAAGGCTAATTTAGCAACCGCTGTGTTCACCTACTATTCACCTTGCTTTTGCCTTGTAGCGCTGTTTTCACAGCGATCTGCAAGGTCTGTGTGTGTGTGTGTGTGAGTGCAGCCCACTCTCTAGTCTGAGTGCAGCCACATAGGCCATCCATAGCTGGTTGTATTCAGTTCAGGGAGGGTGGTTCATTGCCTCATACTGTTCTTTTTTTTTTTTTTTTTTTTTTTTTCAAGTAGTGTAGTCTGCTGCTAATTTATTCAAAAAAATCCTATTAGTGTCTTTCCACCCGTCTCCAGCTAATTTGTGGAAAAACACTACATAGGATAAAGTAGAGGAGGGTTTTTGGGCCTTGCAGCGCCGTTTACGGCTGTCTGCACGGTCTCCGTGTGACTGCAGCTCGCCCTGTAGTCTCTGAGCAGCCATAGCCTGGTTGTCTCCAGCTCAGGGTTGTTCACTGCGTCATACCGCCAAATCAATTTTCATTTTTTTTCAAGTAGTGTAGTCTTCTGCTAATTTATTTAAAAAAATCCTATTAGTGTCTTTCCACCCGTCTCCAGCTAATTTGTGGAAAAACACTACATAGGATAAAGTAGAGGAGGGTTTTTGGGCCTTGCAGCGCCGTTTACGGCTGTCTGCACGGTCTCCGTGTGATTGCAGCTCGCCCTGTAGTCTGTGAGCAGCCATAGCCTGGTTGTCTCCAGCTCAGGGTTGTTCACTGCGTCATACCGCCAAATCAATTTTCTTTTTTTTTCAAGTAGTGTAGTCTGCTGCTAGTTTATTTAAAAAAATCCTATTAGTATCTTTCCACCCGTCTCCAGCTAATTTGTGGAAAAACACTACATAGGATAAAGTAGAGGAGGGTTTTTGGGCCTTGCAGCGCCGTTTACGGCTGTCTGCACGGTCTCCGTGTGATTGCAGCTCGCCCTGTAGTCTGTGAGCAGCCATAGCCTGGTTGTCTCCAGCTCAGGGTTGTTCACTGCGTCATACCGCCAAATCAATTTTCTTTTTTTTTCAAGTAGTGTAGGTTGCTGCTAATTTATTAAAAAAAATCCTATTAGTGTCTTTCCACCCGTCTCCAGCTAACTTGTGGAAAAACACTACATAGGATAACGTAGAGGAGGGTTTTTGGGCCTTGCAGCGCCGTTTACGTCTGTCTGCACAGTCTCCGTGTGACTGCAGCTCTATCTGTTGTCAGTTCAGCCCCCAAAAAAGAAATAAATAATAAAGTTCACCAAACACACCAGTTACACCACTTTACATTTGTGTAGGCCACATTAGCTCATATTAAAGTCTAGTCCACACTTTAGAAAATTAGTGTTTCTTATACCTGTTAGGAGGAGTTGCTCAGGAATAAGCACACAAATCCGTTAGTACTTTTCTGCTTATCTTTATCAGTCAACCAAGATGAAGAAGGCAGTGAGTAAGGCACGTGGGCGTAGGAGCCGTCGCGGAGCAGGGAGGGGACGTGGGGATTCTGTGCCTGCTGCGGGCACCGGTGACTCATCAGCACCCACTTTCACCAGGCAACAGTCATTCATGCGCAGCTTTGTGTCAGAGCGCCGTACACCGCTGCTGCGTGAAGAACAAATTGAAGCTGTTGTCGGATGGATGGCAGCTAATGCATCAACTTCCATTAGTGCCACATCCTCTCAGACACAGAGCACTGGAGAGCAGCCATCTGTCTCTTCACCACCTGCCAAATTGCCCAGGCAGACAGAGAGCCCAGGACAGGAGCCGTCTCTACTTCTGTTCTCTGAATCTCTTGGCTTGGAAACAGGGGGCCAGCCAAGCAGCATTGGAGAAATGGAAGAAGAGGCAGGGTGCAGTGATGCCCAACAGCTTTTTCTGTCTTCCTCTGAAGAGGCGGGTGGGCCAGTGGCTCCGGTCACCACATCGCAGGCCGCATCAGCTGATGATGACACTCAGGTGCCACTTACTGGTGCGTGCTCTGCTGCTGAGACTACCCAGGAGGAGCAGTTGGGGGCAGAGGGTAGTGTAGATGATGAGGTCCTCGACCCATCTTAGCGTGAGGGACAGGAAGGTGGTGGGAGCAGCTCTGAGGAAGAGATTCCCCGTACGGCCCAAAGAGGGAGAGGGAGGGGGAAGACTGCGGATCCTGCAGCCTCCGCTTTGGCACCCGTTAGGAGCATGTCTCTTCCAAAAGCCAAAAAGGGCGCTCCCAAGACTTGCAGTGCCTGGTCCTTTTTTGACACAGTTGCAGATGACATTTGCTATGTCAGATGCAAGGTGTGTCATCAAAAAGTCAAAAGAGGTCGAAATGTCAGCAACCTCAATACCTCCAACATGTGGAAACATGTGCGCAACAGGCACCCGGCGGAGTTAGAAAAACACACTGAAGAGGTAGGCCAACCAACAGCGGCAGCTACCACCTCTTCAGCTCGTGTTGCCTCTTCCTCTAGCTCACACGCAGCTGGTTCGGCTTCCTCCCAGGATCGCCGTGGAAGAACCTCTGGCCCTGTTGTCCAGAGACCCGCTGTAATTCCACCCGCAGCACCACTTTCCCAGTCATCCACACACTCCCAGCCCAGTCTACAGCCATCGGTAGTTCAGGCATGGGAGAAAAGGCGGCCTTTCTCGTCAAACCACCCACGAGCACAGGCTCTGACTGCAGGCATTGCCAAACTTCTGTCACTGGAAATGCTGTCATTCAGGCTGGTGGAGACTGACAGCTTCCGTGACTTGATGTCATTGGCAGTCCCACAGTACAATGTGCCCAGCCGCTTTTACTTCAGCAGGCAAGCCGTCCCTGCCCTGCACAAGCATGTGGAGGGACACATAAAACACGCGCTACTGAACGCCGTCAGTAGCAAGGTCCACCTCACCACCGATGCGTGGACCAGTCAACATGGACAGGGGCGATACCTTTCCCTCACTGCCCATTGGGTTAATGTCGTTGAGCCGGGTACAGACCGTGCGAGTGGCGCAGGACGTGTCCTGCCCACTCCAAGGATTGCAGGAATCCATTCTGTACGCATTGACTCCTCCTCTTACACCAGTTCCTCAGAATCATCGCTGCAGGAGCCGTCACAGTCCACCTCCACATGGACCCGTGATGAACGTGTACCTGTTACGACCGACATGAGCACAGCCGTGGCCAAACGTCAACAGGCCGTCTTGAAATTAATTTTTTTGGGGAATCGTAGCCACACAGCGCAGGAGCTCTGGAATGCCATCAAGCAGGAGAGCGATGTGTGGTTTGTGCCAGCGAATCTCCAGCCAGGCATGGTAGTGTGTGATAATGGCCAAAATCTGGTGGCAGCTCTGGGCCTCGGCAACCTCACTCACATCCCATGTCTGGCACATGTGCTCAATTTGGTCGTGCAGAGCTTTTTGAGGGACTATCCGGATCTTGATGCACTGCTGCACAAGGTCCGCCTAGAGTGTGCTCACTTGCGGCGTTCCAGCACGGCAAAAGCGCACATTGCGGCTCTGCAGCGCCGACACCGCCTGCCGGAACATCGCATCATATGTGACCTACCTACCAGGTGGAATTCCACGTTACATATGTTGGAGCGGTTGTGTGAGCAGCAGCAAGCTGTAATGGAGTACCAGCTGCTTCAGGCGCAAAGAAGTCGCAGTCAGCGCCGTACAGACTTCACAACCACAGAGTGGGCCACTATGAATGACGTCTGCCAGGTTTTGCGTCCCTTTGATTATTCCACGCGGATGGCGAGTGCAGATGATGCACTAGTCAGCATGACTGTCCCCCTTATCTGCCTGCTTGAAAAATCACTGCAAGCGCTAAGGGATGATGTTGTGGAAGAGGTGGAGGATGAGGATTCACCATTTCCATCATCTTCTGGACAGTCAGCGCCACGTGGTTCCTCACAAACGCGTAGGCAGGGGACAGTTTGTGAGGAGGATGAGGAGGAGTCAATGGAGGAGGAAGACATCCGTCCAGAGGAGGGAGTTACCGAATTGTCCAGTACTCAGTGTGTACAGCGAGGGTGGGGTGATGACGAGCAGGCAGAGATCACGCCTCCAGCAGGGGACAGCGTTTCTTGGGCAGTTGGCAGTCTGCAGCACATGGTGGATTACATGCTGCAGTGCCTGAGAAACGACCGCCGCATCGCCCACATTCTCAACATGTCTGATTATTGGGTGTTCACCCTCCTCGATCCTCGCTACCGGGACAACGTAGAAAGCCTCATCACACCGTTGAACCGGGAGCGAAAAATGCGGGAGTACCAAGACACACTGGTGAATTCCATCATCTTCTCCATTCCAACTGAGAGAAGTGCTGCTAGTGCATTCCAAAGCAGCTCAGTGCGTCCAGGCAGTGGTGGAGGCTCTGCACAAAGAGGGAGCAGAAGCAGTGCCTCTGCCCAAGGCAAGACCAGTATGGCCCAACTGTGGCACAGTTTTCTGTGCCCCCCACAAAAGTCTACACCATCACAGACGGCTCCAGTCAGCAGGAGGCAACGGTTCCGTCAGATGGTGACAGACTACATGTCTTGCCCTCTTGCTGTACTCCCAGACGGCTCTTCCCCTTTCAAGTTTTGGGTCTCAAAGCTGGATACATGGCCAGAGCTAAGCCAGTATGCATTGGAGGTGCTGTCTTGCCCTGCGGCCAGTGTATTATCGGAACGTGTCTTTAGTGCTGCAGGTGGTGTACTAACTGACCGTCGCATGCGACTATCCTCCGATAACGTTGACCGGCTTACTTTCCTGAAAATGAACAAGGCCTGGATCTCGCAGGAATTTGCCACTCCTCCTCCTGATTAAATAATTAGGTCACTGTATACGTTATCCAGGTCTCCTGTTGTGTTCATCTTTCTACCACCTGAACTTAAATTCCTGGGCTCCAACACCGCCAGTTGAGGCTCAGAAGTGCCGTCTGCACAGTCAAAACATACGACCCAGTGTTATTGGGTTTCAGTAATGTCAGCTGATCCCCAGCTGTGTAGCCGGCAATGTGTCATGCGACCGCCACGCTGACACAACAACTGAAATGTAAGGGAATCTGTCCCCCCCCCCAAGGCGTTTGTTGCTGAAAGAGCCACCTTGTGCAGCAGTAATGCTGCACAAGGAAAAGGTAGCTATTTTTGTTTAGCTCCTTGCACACGCAGAACTTAACACTTATAAAATGTGTCCACTGATACCGTAAAACCGTCCCGGAGGTGGGACTTTCCTTCGTAATGTGACGCAGCACAGCCGTCATTCCTACTCCCCCGGCGCCGCGCACCGGCTCCTCAGCGTTGTTTGATTCCGTCCCGGAGCCTGCGCTGTTATGTTATCCCGTGGCCAGGCATACTTAGCGCTGCCCGTCTTCTGGCATCATTTGGTGTCAGGATGGCTGTCATGTTCTCAATGGCAAGAGAACATAGCATCAGCATATATAGGAACTAGCTCTTGGAAGATGGGAACTGAGCTGACCATGAACTAAACCTAACGCACAACTAGCAGTGGCCGGGTAGCATGCCTACGTTGATTCTAGATGCCCAGCACCAGCCGGAGGACTAAATAATGCTAGCAGAGGAAAATATTAGTCCTAGCTCACCTCTAGAGAAATACCCCGAAAGGAGACAGAGGCCCCCCACATGTATTGGCGGTGAATTAAGATGAAATAACAAACGTAGTATGAAAATAGGTTTAGCAAATTTGAGGTCCACTTACTACATAGCAGAAGACAGAAAGGACACTTTCATGGTCAGCTGAAAACCCTATCAAAACAACATCCAGGAATTACTTTAAAACTCTGGCATTAACTCATAACACCAGAGTGGCAATTCCTGTTCACAAGAGCTTTCCAGACACAGTAACGAAACTACAGCTGTGAACTGGAACAAAAATGCAAAAACAAACATGGACAAGAGTCCAACTTATCTAGTAGTTGTCTAGGAGCAGGAACAAGCACAGAGAGGCTTCTGATAACATTGCTGACCGGCAAGCAACTAACAGAGCAGCAAGGTTATATAGCGACTCCCACATCTTGATGGGAACAGGTGAACAGAGAAGATGAAAACACCAGTTCAATTCCACCAGTAGCCACCGGGGGAGCCCAGAATCCAAATTCACAACAGTACCCCCCCCTCAAGGAGGGGGCACCGAACCCTCACCAGAACCACCAGGGCGATCAGGATGGGCCCTATGAAAGGCACGAACCAGATCAGAGGCATGAACATCAGATGCATTCACCCAAGAATTATCCTCCTGGCCGTATCCCTTCCACTTGACCAGATACTGGAGTCTCCGTCTGGAAACACGAGAGTCTAAGATTTTCTCCACAACGTACTCCAACTCACCCTCAACCAACACCGGAGCAGGAGGCTCAACGGAAGGCACAACCGGTACCTCATACCTGCGCAATAATGACCGATGAAAAACGTTATGAATAGAGAAGGATGCAGGGAGGTCCAAACGGAAGGAAACAGGGTTAAGAATCTCCAATATCTTATACGGGCCGATGAACCGAGGCTTAAACTTAGGAGAAGAGACCCTCATAGGGACAAAACGAGAAGACAACCACACCAAATCCCCAACACAAAGCCGAGGACCAACACGACGGTGGCGGTTGGCAAAAAGCTGAGTCTTCTCCTGGGACAACCTCAAATTGTCCACCACCTGCCCCCAGATCTGATGCAATCTCTCCACCACAGCATCCACTCCAGGACAATCCGAAGATTCCACCTGACCAGAGGAAAATCGAGGATGAAACCCCGAATTACAGAAAAACGGGGACACCAAAGTGGCAGAGCTGGCCCGATTATTGAGAGCGAACTCTGCCAATGGCAAAAAAGCAACCCAATCATCCTGGTCAGCAGACACAAAACACCTCAGATATGTCTCCAGGGTCTGATTAGTCCGCTCGGTCTGGCCATTCGTCTGAGGATGGAAAGCGGACGAAAAAGATAAATCTATGCCCATCCTAGCACAGAATGCCCGCCAAAATCTAGACACGAATTGGGTCCCTCTGTCAGAAATGATATTCTCAGGAATACCATGCAAACGAACAACATTTTGAAAAAACAGAGGAACCAACTCGGAAGAAGAAGGCAACTTGGGCAGAGGAACCAAATGGACCATCTTAGAGAAACGGTCACACACCACCCAGATGACAGACATCTTCTGAGAAACAGGCAGATCTGAAATAAAATCCATCGAGATGTGCGTCCAAGGCCTCTTAGGAATGGGCAAGGGCAACAATAATCCACTAGCCCGAGAGCAACAAGGCTTGGCCCGAGCACAAACGTCACAAGACTGCACAAAGCCTCGCACATCTCGTGACAGGGAAGGCCACCAGAAGGACCTTGCCACCAAATCCCTGGTACCAAAAATGCCAGGATGACCTGCCAACGCAGAAGAATGAACCTCAGAGATGACTCTACTGGTCCAATCATCAGGAACAAACAGTTTATCAGGTGGGCAACGATCCGGTCTATCCACCTGAAACTCCTGCAAGGCCCGCCGCAGGTCTGGAGAAACGGCTGACAATACCACTCCATCCTTAAGGATACCTGTGGGCTCAGAGTTACCAGGCGAGTCAGGCTCAAAACTCCTAGAAAGGGCATCCGCCTTAACATTCTTAGAACCCGGTAGGTATGACACCACAAAATTAAACCGAGAGAAAAATAATGACCAGCGCGCCTGTCTAGGATTCAGGCGCCTGGCGGTCTCAGGATAAATCAAGTTTTTGTGGTCAGTCAATACCACCACCTGATGTCTGGCCCCCTCAAGCCAATGGCGCCACTCCTCAAAAGCCCACTTCATGGCCAAAAGCTCCCGATTCCCAACATCATAATTCCGCTCAGCAGGCGAAAATTTACGGGAAAAGAAGGCACAAGGCCTCATCACGGAGCAGTCAGAACTTTTCTGCGACAACACTGCCCCAGCTCCGATCTCAGAAGCGTCGACCTCAACCTGAAAAGGTAGAGCAACATCAGGCTGACGCAACACAGGGGCAGAGGTAAAACGGCGCTTAAGCTCCCGAAAGGCCTCCACAGCGTCAGGGGACCAATCAGCAACATCAGCACCCTTCTTAGTCAAATCGGTCAATGGCTTAGCAATATCCGAAAAACCAGCAATAAATCGACGATAAAAGTTAGCAAAGCCCAAAAATTTCTGAAGACTCTTAAGAGAAGAGGGCTGCGTCCAATCACAAATAGCTTGAACCTTGACAGGATACATTTCAATGGAAGAGGGAGAAAAAATATATCCCAAAAAGGAAATCCTCTGTACCCCAAAAACACACTTAGAACCCTTCACACACAAAGAATTAGACCGCAAAACCTGGAAAACCCTCCTGACTTGCTGGACATGAGAGTCCCAGTCATCCGAAAAAATCAGAATATCATCCAGATACACAATCATAAATTTATCCAAATAATCGCGAAAAATATCATGCATAAAGGACTGGAAAACTGACGGAGCATTTGAAAGACCAAAAGGCATCACTAAATACTCAAAGTGGCCCTCGGGCGTATTAAATGCGGTTTTCCACTCATCCCCCTGCCTGATTCGCACCAAATTATACGCCCCACGAAGGTCAATCTTAGAGAACCACTTGGCCCCCTTTATGCGAGCAAACAAATCAGTCAGCAACGGCAATGGGTATTGATATTTTACAGTGATTTTATTCAAAAGCCGATAATCGATACATGGTCTCAAAGAGCCGTCTTTTTTTGACACAAAGAAAAAACCGGCTCCTAAGGGAGATGACGATGGACGAATATGTCCCTTTTCCAAGGACTCCTTTATATATTCTCGCATAGCAGCATGTTCAGGCACAGACAGATTAAATAAACGACCCTTTGGGTATTTACTACCCGGGATTAAATCTATGGCACAATCGCACTCTCGGTGCGGAGGTAATGAACCAAGCTTGGATTCTTCAAAGACGTCACGATAGTCAGACAGGAACTCAGGAATTTCAGAGGGAATAGATGATGAAATGGAAACCACAGGTACATCCCCATGAGCCCCCTTACATCCCCAGCTCAACACAGACATAGCTCTCCAGTCGAGGACTGGGTTGTGAGATTGCAGCCAAGGCAATCCTAGCACCAAATCATCATGTAGATTATACAGCACCAGAAAGCGAATAATCTCCTGGTGATCCGGATTAATACGCATAGTTACTTGTGTCCAGTATTGTGGTTTATTATTAGCCAATGGGGTGGAGTCAATCCCCTTCAGAGGAATAAGAGTCTCCAAAGGCTCTAAATCATACCCACAGCGTTTGGCAAAGGACCAATCCATAAGACTCAAAGCGGCGCCAGAGTCGACATAGGCGTCCGTGGTAATAGATGACAAAGAGCAAATCAAGGTCACAGATAGAATAAACTTAGACGGTAAGGTGCAAATGGAAACAGATTTATCAAGCTTTTTAGTGCGCTTAGAGCATGCTGATATAACATGAGTAGAATCACCACAATAGAAACACAACCCATTTTTCCGTCTAAAATTCTGCCGCTCGCTTCGGGACAGAATTCTATCACACTGCATACTCTCTGGCGACTTCCCAGTGGACACCGCCAGATGGTGCACTGGTTTGCGCTCCCGCAAACGCCTATCGATCTGAATAGCCATTGTCATGGACTCATTCAGACCCGCAGGCACAGGGAACCCCACCATAACATCCTTAATGGCATCAGAGAGACCCTCTCTGAAAGTCGCCGCCAGGGCGCACTCATTCCACTGAGTAAGCACAGACCATTTACGGAATCTTTGACAGTAAATTTCCGCTTCATCTTGCCCCTGAGATAGGGACATCAAAGTTTTTTCTGCCTGAAGCTCCAAATGAGGTTCGTCATAAAGCAACCCCAAGGCCAGAAAAAACGCATCCACATTGAGCAACGCAGGATCCCCTGGTGTCAATGAAAAAGCCCAGTCTTGAGGGTCGCCCCGGAGCAAGGAAATCACAATCCTGACCTGCTGTGCAGGGTCTCCGGCAGAGCGAAATTTCAGGGACAAAAATAATTTGCAATTATTTCGAAAATTCTGAAACCCAGATCTATTCCCCGAGAAAAATTCCGGCCAAGGAATTCTCGGCTCAGATACAGGTGCATGACAAACAAAGTCTTGCAAATTTTGTACCTTCGTGGCGAGATTATTCAAACCTGCAGTTACACTCTGAAGATCCATTACAAACAGGTGGACACAGAGCCATTCAAGGGTTAAGAGGAGGTAAGAAGCAGCTAGACAGCAATTAAGGGCTAGGCAGCAAAACTCTGAGGGGAAAAAAAAAAAAAAAAATTCCCTTAAACACTTCTTTTTCTCCTGCTTCAGCCCAAACAATTAACACTTTGTGGGCCGGTCAAACTGTCATGTTCTCAATGGCAAGAGAACATAGCATCAGCATATATAGGAACTAGCTCTTGGAAGATGGGAACTGAGCTGACCATGAACTAAACCTAACGCACAACTAGCAGTGGCCGGGTAGCATGCCTACGTTGATTCTAGATGCCCAGCACCAGCCGGAGGACTAAATAATGCTAGCAGAGGAAAATATTAGTCCTAGCTCACCTCTAGAGAAATACCCCGAAAGGAGACAGAGGCCCCCCACATGTATTGGCGGTGAATTAAGATGAAATAACAAACGTAGTATGAAAATAGGTTTAGCAAATTTGAGGTCCACTTACTACATAGCAGAAGACAGAAAGGACACTTTCATGGTCAGCTGAAAACCCTATCAAAACAACATCCAGGAATTACTTTAAAACTCTGGCATTAACTCATAACACCAGAGTGGCAATTCCTGTTCACAAGAGCTTTCCAGACACAGTAACGAAACTACAGCTGTGAACTGGAACAAAAATGCAAAAACAAACATGGACAAGAGTCCAACTTATCTAGTAGTTGTCTAGGAGCAGGAACAAGCACAGAGAGGCTTCTGATAACATTGCTGACCGGCAAGCAACTAACAGAGCAGCAAGGTTATATAGCGACTCCCACATCTTGATGGGAACAGGTGAACAGAGAAGATGAAAACACCAGTTCAATTCCACCAGTAGCCACCGGGGGAGCCCAGAATCCAAATTCACAACAGATGGCTGCGCCTGTGCAGCCGCGCTGGCAGAGAGCCCGCCTCGCAGTGTCTTCTGATTTAATCCCACTGGGGGCCTGGGATCCATGGACATGCGCAGTGCATATCTGAACCTCCACCTCTCACTCATCTCCCTATGGCTTCTTCAGACTGTTCGGTGTCAGCTGGTCCCTAATAGCATGCCACGGCCGTGACACCGCACAGTCTTAAGAAGCCGTAGGGAGGGGAGTGAGAGGCGAGGATATGCACTGCGCATGTCCATGGATCCCAGGCCCCCAGTGGGATTAAATCAGAAGACACTGCGAGGCGGGCTCTCTGCCAGCGCGGCCGCACAGGCGCAGCCATCCTGACACCAAATGATGCCAGAAGACGGGCAGCGCTAAGTGTGCCTGGCCACGGGATAACATAACAGCGCAGGCTCCGGGACGGAATCAAACAACGCTGAGGAGCCGGTGCGCGGCGCCGGGGGGGTAGGAATGACGGCTGTGCTGCGTCACATTACGAAGGAAAGTCCCACCTCCGGGACGGTTTTACGGTTGCAGGGGACACATTTTATAAGTGTTTAGTTCTGTGTTTGCAAGGAGCATGATGAAAAGAGCCACCTTTTCCTTTTGCATCTTTTGTGCTGCACAAGCTGGCTCTTTCAGCTACAAACGCCTTGGGGGGGGGGGGTTAAAGGTTCCCTTTCGACTTTCTCAGGCTTCGGCCTACATTGTGTTCCTCTGCTTTTCCACCTGTCCCTGGGCTCCAACACCGCCAGTTGCCGTCCAGAAGTGCTGTACGCACAGTCAACAGTCCCTCCTCTGTTATTGGGGTTCAGTAACGTCAGCTGTTCCCCTGCTGTGTGTGTGGCAATCCCTCCTACCTCCTCCTACCTCCTCCAACCTCCTCCTCCTCCACCTGTCCCTGGGCTCCAACACCGCCAGTTGCCGTCCAGAAGTGCTGTACGCACAGTCAACAGTCCCTCCTCTGTTATTGGGGTTCAGTAACGTCAGCTGTTCCCCTGCTGTGTGTGTGGCAATCCCTCCTACCTCCTCCAACCTCCTCCAACCTCCTCCTCCTCCACCTGTCCCTGGGCTCCAACACCGCCAGTTGCCGTCCAGAAGTGCTGTACGCACAGTCAACAGTCGCTCCTCTGTTATTGGGGTTCAGTAACGTCAGCTGTTCCCCTGCTGTGTGTGTGGCAATCCCTCCTACCTCCTCCTACCTCCTCCAACCTCCTCCTCCTCCACCTGTCCCTGGGCTCCAACACCGCCAGTTGCCGTCCAGAAGTGCTGTACGCACAGTCAACAGTCCCTCCTCTGTTATTGGGGTTCAGTAACGTCAGCTGTTCCCCTGCTGTGTGTGTGGCAATCCCTCCTACCTCCTCCAACCTCCTCCAACCTCCTCCTCCTCCACCTGTCCCTGGGCTCCAACACCGCCAGTTGCCGTCCAGAAGTGCTGTACGCACAGTCAACAGTCGCTCCTCTGTTATTGGGGTTCAGTAACGTCAGCTGTTCCCCTGCTGTGTGTGTGGCAATCCCTCCTACCTCCTCCAACCTCCTCCAACCTCCTCCTCCTCCACCTGTCCCTGGGCTCCAACACCGCCAGTTGCCGTCCAGAAGTGCTGTACGCACAGTCAACAGTCGCTCCTCTGTTATTGGGGTTCAGTAACGTCAGCTGTTCCCCTGCTGTGTGTGTGGCAATCCCTCCTACCTCCTCCTACCTCCTCCAACCTCCTAATCCTCCACCTGTCCCTGGGCTCCAACACCGCCAGTTGCCGTCCAGAAGTGCTGTACGCACAGTCAACAGTCCCTCCTCTGTTATTGGGGTTCAGTAACGTCAGCTGTTCCCCTGCTGTGTGTGTGGCAATCCCTCCTACCTCCTCCTACCTCCTCCAACCTCCTCCTCCTCCACCTGTCCCTGGGCTCCAACACCGCCAGTTGCCGTCCAGAAGTGCTGTACGCACAGTCAACAGTCCCTCCTCTGTTATTGGGGTTCAGTAACGTCAGCTGTTCCCCTGCTGTGTGTGTGGCAATCCCTCCTACCTCCTCCTACCTCCTCCAACCTCCTCCTCCTCCACCTGTCCCTGGGCTCCAACACCGCCAGTTGCCGTCCAGAAGTGCTGTACGCACAGTCAACAGTCCCTCCTCTGTTATTGGGGTTCAGTAACGTCAGCTGTTCCCCTGCTGTGTGTGTGGCAATCTCTCCTACCTCCTCCTACCTCCTCCAACCTCCTCCTCCTCCACCTGTCCCTGGGCTCCAACACCGCCAGTTGCCGTCCAGAAGTGCTGTACGCACAGTCAACAGTCCCTCCTCTGTTATTGGGGTTCAGTAACGTCAGCTGTTCCCCTGCTGTGTGTGTGGAAATCCCTCCTACCTCCTCCAACCTCCTCCAACCTCCTCCTCCTCCACCTGTCCCTGGGCTCCAACACCGCCAGTTGCCGTCCAGAAGTGCTGTACGCACAGTCAACAGTCGCTCCTCTGTTATTGGGGTTCAGTAACGTCAGCTGTTCCCCTGCTGTGTGTGTGGCAATCCCTCCTACCTCCTCCAACCTCCTCCAACCTCCTCCTCCTCCACCTGTCCCTGGGCTCCAACACCGCCAGTTGCCGTCCAGAAGTGCTGTACGCACAGTCACCAGTCGCTCCTCTGTTATTGGGGTTCAGTAACGTCAGCTGTTCCCCTGCTGTGTGTGTGGCAATCCCTCCTACCTCCTCCTACCTCCTCCAACCTCCTCCTCCTCCACCTGTCCCTGGGCTCCAACACCGCCAGTTGCCGTCCAGAAGTGCTGTACGCACAGTCAACAGTCCCTCCTCTGTTATTGGGGTTCAGTAACGTCAGCTGTTCCCCTGCTGTGTGTGTGGCAATCCCTCCTACCTCCTCCAACCTCCTCCAACCTCCTCCTCCTCCACCTGTCCCTGGGCTCCAACACCGCCAGTTGCCGTCCAGAAGTGCTGTACGCACAGTCAACAGTCCCTCCTCTGTTATTGGGGTTCAGTAACGTCAGCTGTTCCCCTGCTGTGTGTGTGGCAATCCCTCCTACCTCCTCCTACCTCCTCCAACCTCCTCCTCCTCCACCTGTCCCTGGGCTCCAACACCGCCAGTTGCCGTCCAGAAGTGCTGTACACACAGTCAACAGTCCCTCCTCTGTTATTGGGGTTCAGTAACGTCAGCTGTTCCCCTGCTGTGTGTGTGGCAATCCCTCCTACCTCCTCCAACCTCCTCCTCCTCCACCTGTCCCTGGGCTCCAACACCGCCAGTTGCCGTCCAGAAGTGCTGTACGCACAGTCAACAGTCCCTCCTCTGTTATTGGGGTTCAGTAATGTCAGCTGTTCCCCTGCTGTGTGTGTGGCAATCCCTCCTACCTCCTCCAACCTCCTCCAACCTCCTCCTCCTCCACCTGTCCCTGGGCTCCAACACCGCCAGTTGCCGTCCAGAAGTGCTGTACGCACAGTCAACAGTCGCTCCTCTGTTATTGGAGTTCAGTAACGTCAGCTGTTCCCCTGCTGTGTGTGTGGCAATCCCTCCTACCTCCTCCAACCTCCTCCAACCTCCTCCTCCACCTGTCCCTGGGCTCCAACACCGCCAGTTGCCGTCCAGAAGTGCTGTACGCACAGTCAACAGTCGCTCCTCTGTTATTGGGGTTCAGTAACGTCAGCTGTTCCCCTGCTGTGTGTGTGGCAATCCCTCCTACCTCCTCCTACCTCCTCCAACCTCCTCCTCCTCCACCTGTCCCTGGGCTCCAACACCGCCAGTTGCCGTCCAGAAGTGCTGTACGCACAGTCAACTGTCCCTCCTCTGTTATTGGGGTTCAGTAACGTCAGCTGTTCCCCTGCTGTGTGTGTGGCAATCCCTCCTACCTCCTCCTACCTCCTCCAACCTCCTCCTCCTCCACCTGTCCCTGGGCTCCAACACCGCCAGTTGCCGTCCAGAAGTGCTGTACGCACAGTCAACAGTCCCTCCTCTGTTATTGGGGTTCAGTAACGTCAGCTGTTCCCCTGCTGTGTGTGTGGCAATCCCTCCTACCTCCTCCTACCTCCTCCAACCTCCTCCTCCTCCACCTGTCCCTGGGCTCCAACACCGCCAGTTGCCGTCCAGAAGTGCTGTACGCACAGAGCCAAACACCTCGCCAATGTGTTAGTGGGGTTCAGCACCGCCAGCTGTTCCCCTGCTGTGTATACGGCAACGTGAACTGCGACCGCCACGCAGGCACAACAAGTTAAATTTAAGGGAACCTGTCCCCCCCCCCCAGGCGTTTGTTACTGAAGGAGCCACCTTGTGCAGCAGTAATGATGCAAAGGGAAAAAGTGCCTCTTTTCGTGGTGCTCCTTGCAGATGCTGAACCTAACACTTATGAAATGTGTCCTCTCACAGCGTTCAACCGTCCGGTAGGTGGAACTTTCCTTTGTCATGTGACGCAGCTCAGCCGTCATTTTTACCCCCTTGGCGCCGTGCGCCGCCTCCTCAGCGTTGTTTGAATCTGTCCCGGAGCCTGCGCTGTTAGGTTACCCCTTGGCCATGCACACATTTCGCGCTGCCCGTCTTCTGACATCATTTGCTGTCAGGCTGGCTGCGCCTGTGTGGGTGCGCTGTCCGAGATTCAGCCTCGCGGTGTCGTGTAATGTAATCCCACCGCGGGCCTGGGATCCGTGGCCATGCGCAGTGCATATCCTCGCCTCTCACTCCCCTCCCTACGGCTTCTAAAGACTGTTCGGTGTCAGCTGATCCCTAATAGCATGCCACGGCCGTGACACCGCACAGTCTGAAGAAGCCGTAGGGAGGGGAGTGAGAGGCGAGGATATGCACTGTGCATGGCCACGGATCCCAGGCCCGCGGTGGGATTACATTACACGACACCGCGAGGCTGAATCTCGGACAGCGCACCCACACAGGCGCAGCCAGCCTGACAGCAAATGATGTCAGAAGACGGGCAGCGCGAAATGTGTGCATGGCCAAGGGGTAACCTAACAGCGCAGGCTCCGGGACAGATTCAAACAACACTGAGGAGGCGGCGCACGGCGCCAAGGGGGTAAAAATGACGGCTGTGCTGCGTCACATGACAAAGGAAAGTTCCGCCTACCGGACGGTTGAACGCTGTGAGGGGACACATTTCATAAGTGTTAGGTTCAGCATCTGCAAGGACCATAATTAAAAGAGCTAAGTTTACCTTTTCCAGCATTAGTGCTGTACACGATGGCTCTTCCAGCTACAAACGCCTGGGGGGGGGGGGGTTTAAAGGTTTCCTTTCAACTTGCTCCAGTGCAGGCTTCGGCCTACACTCCGCTCCCCCTGCTCCTCCTGCTGACCCTGGGCTCTAACACCGCCAGTTGGGGCCCAGATGTGCTAGCTGCACAGAGAAAAACAACTCGCCAATGTGTCAGTGGGGTTCAGCACCGCCAGCTGTTCCCCTGCTGTGCAGCCGGCAACGTGTCCTGCGACCGCCACGCAGACACAAGAACTGAAATTGAAGGGAACCTGTCCCCCCTCCCCCAGGTGTTTCTATGTTTTACAGCCACCTTGTACAGCAGTAATGCTGCATGTGTGCAAGGTGGCTCAGAAACTTATTCTCCTTGCACTCGTGGAACTGAACACGTCTAAAATGTGTCCTCTGTGACCATTAAAACGTCCCTCAGGTGTGATTTTACTTTGTATTGACACGCAACAAGCTCCTTGGTAACGCTGCCCGTCTTCTGGCATCATTGTTTGGCTGGGTGCGCCTCTGCGGCCGCCTTGCCCCACACAACGCCCCTCGGTGTCTTATTTATTTTGACTGCGAGGGTGTGATTGACGGGCATGATCAGTGCATCAGTTCGCCTGTCCCTCATCTCCTTCCGCCTTCTTCGGACTGTGCGGCTTCATGGCCGTGGCATGCGATAAGGGATCAGCTGACACCACATAGTCTGAAGCAGGTGTAAGAACCCAAGCGAGAGGTGAACATATGTACTGCGCCAGGCCATGAATCCCAGCCCCGCAGTGTTTTAACTATGTCAAGACACTGCGGGGCTGTGATTCATGGGCATCGCGAACCGCACCTGCCGACATCAAATGATGTCAGAGGACGGGCAGCACTAACAGCGCAAGGCCAAGGGATAACACGACAGCGCAGACTCCTGTGCAACACATAACGATGCTCAGGAGGCCGCGCAAAGCACCAAGGTGGCATTTTTGCCAGCTGTACTGCGTCTCTTTACGAAGGGAACTCACGCCTCAAAATCAGTTTGACTGTGTAAGGGCCTAAATGTTATACGTGTTTCATTCAGCGTGTGCAAGGAGCAAAATTAAAAGAGCAACCTTTGACTTGTGCAGCACTACTGCTGCATAAGCTGTGGCTCTTCTACTTTGTAACCCCTGAGGGGGGGTTAAAGGTTACCTTTGAAATTGGATCAATTAGGCTTCGGCCTACACTCTGCTCCCCCTGCAGAGCCCTGGGCTCCAACACCGCCAGTTGGGGCCCGGTACTGCTAGCTGCACAGAGAAAAACACCAGCCAATGTGTCAGTGGGGTTCAGCACCGCCAGCTGTTCCCCTGCTGTGCAGCCGGCAACGTGTCCTGCAACTGCCACGCAGGCACAACAGACCCAAAAGCTGCCGCCAGTGCAGGCTTCGGCCTACACTCTGCTCCATCTCCTCCTCCTGCTGAACCCGGGCTCCAACACCGCCAGTTGGGGCCCGGTACTGCTAGCTGCACAGAGAAAAACACCAGCCAATGTGTCAGTGGGGTTCAGCACCGCCAGCTGTTCCCCTGCTGTGCAGCCGGCATCGTGTCCTGCAAAAGCCACGCAGACACAAGAACTGAAATTGAAGGGAACCTGTCCCCCCTCCCCCAGGCGTTTGTACGTTTTAAAGGCCACTTTGTACAGCGGTAATGCTGCATCTGTGCAAGGTGGCTCATAAACGTATTCTCCTCGCACATGTGGAACTGAAAACACGTCTAAAATGTGTCCTCTGTGTGACCATTTAACCGTCCCGGTGGTGTGACTTTCCTTTGTAATGACACGCTGCAACCCCCTTGGTAGCGCTGCCCGTCTTCTGGCATCATTGTTTGGCTGCCTGCGCCTCTGCGGCCGCCCTGACCCACACAACGCCCCTCGTTGTCTTATTTATTGGGACTGCGAGGGTGTGATTGATGGGCATGATCAGTGCATCAGTTCGCCTGTCCCTCATCTCCTTCCGCCTTCTGCGGACTGTGCGGCTTCATGGCCGTGGCATGCGATAAGGGATCAGATGACGCCGCACAGTCTGAAGCGGGTGTAAGGACCCGAGTGTGAGAGGCGAACATATGTGCTGCGCCAGGCCCTGAATCCCAGCCCCGCAGTGTTTTAACAATGTTAAGACACTGCGGGGCTGGGGTTCATGGTCATCGCGAACCGCACCGGCCGACATTAAATGATGCCAGAACATGGGCAGCGCTAACAGCGCTAGGCCAGGGGATAACACGACAGCGCAGACTCCTGTACAGCAAATAACAACGCTCAGGAGGCTGCACCCAGCACCAAGGTGGGATTCTTGACATCTGTGCTGCGTCTCATTACAAAGGGAACTCGCGCCTCCAACACAGTTTGACTGTATAAAGGGCTAAATGTTATACGTGTTTCATTCAGCGTGTGCAAGGAGCGAAATTAAAAGAGCAACCTTTGACTTGTGCAGCACTACTGCTGCATAAGCTGTGGCTCTTCTACTTTGTAACCCCTGAGGGGGGGTTAAAGGTTACCTTTGAAATTGGTTCAATTAGGCTTCGGCCTACACTCTGCTCCCCCTGCAGAGCCCTGGGCTCCAACACCGCCAGTTGGGGCCCGGTACTGCTAGCTGCACAGAGAAAAACACCAGCCAATGTGTCAGTGGGGTTCAGCACCGCCAGCTGTTCCCCTGCTGTGCAGCCGGCAACGTGTCCTGCAACTGCCACGCAGGCACAACAGACCCAAAAGCTGCCGCCAGTGCAGGCTTCGGCCTACACTCTGCTCCATCTCCTCCTCCTGCTGAACCCGGGCTCCAACACCGCCAGTTGGGGCCCGGTACTGCTAGCTGCACAGAGAAAAACACCAGCCAATGTGTCAGTGGGGTTCAGCACCGCCAGCTGTTCCCCTGCTGTGCAACCGGCAACGTGTCCTGCAACTGCCACGCAGGCACAACAGACCCAAAAGCTGCCGCCAGTGCAGGCTTCGGCCTACACTCTGCTCCATCTCCTCCTCCTGCTGAACCCGGGCTCCAACACCGCCAGTTGGGGCCCGGTACTGCTAGCTGCACAGAGAAAAACACCAGCCAATGTGTCAGTGGGGTTCAGCACCGCCAGCTGTTCCCCTGCTGTGCAGCCGGCATCGTGTCCTGCAAAAGCCACGCAGACACAAGAACTGAAATTGAAGGGAACCTGTCCCCCCTCCCCCAGGCGTTTGTACGTTTTAAAGGCCACTTTGTACAGCGGTAATGCTGCATCTGTGCAAGGTGGCTCATAAACGTATTCTCCTCGCACATGTGGAACTGAAAACACGTCTAAAATGTGTCCTCTGTGTGACCATTTAACCGTCCCGGTGGTGTGACTTTCCTTTGTAATGACACGCTGCAACCCCCTTGGTAGCGCTGCCCGTCTTCTGGCATCATTGTTTGGCTGCCTGCGCCTCTGCGGCCGCCCTGACCCACACAACGCCCCTCGTTGTCTTATTTATTGGGACTGCGAGGGTGTGATTGATGGGCATGATCAGTGCATCAGTTCGCCTGTCCCTCATCTCCTTCCGCCTTCTGCGGACTGTGCGGCTTCATGGCCGTGGCATGCGATAAGGGATCAGATGACGCCGCACAGTCTGAAGCGGGTGTAAGGACCCGAGTGTGAGAGGCGAACATATGTGCTGCGCCAGGCCCTGAATCCCAGCCCCGCAGTGTTTTAACAATGTTAAGACACTGCGGGGCTGGGGTTCATGGTCATCGCGAACCGCACCGGCCGACATTAAATGATGCCAGAACATGGGCAGCGCTAACAGCGCTAGGCCAGGGGATAACACGACAGCGCAGACTCCTGTACAGCAAATAACAACGCTCAGGAGGCTGCACCCAGCACCAAGGTGGGATTCTTGACATCTGTGCTGCGTCTCATTACAAAGGGAACTCGCGCCTCCAACACAGTTTGACTGTATAAAGGGCTAAATGTTATACGTGTTTCATTCAGCGTGTGCAAGGAGCGAAATTAAAAGAGCAACCTTTGACTTGTGCAGCACTACTGCTGCATAAGCTGTGGCTCTTCTACTTTGTAACCCCTGAGGGGGGGTTAAAGGTTACCTTTGAAATTGGTTCAATTAGGCTTCGGCCTACACTCTGCTCCCCCTGCAGAGCCCTGGGCTCCAACACCGCCAGTTGGGGCCCGGTACTGCTAGCTGCACAGAGAAAAACACCAGCCAATGTGTCAGTGGGGTTCAGCACCGCCAGCTGTTCCCCTGCTGTGCAGCCGGCATCGTGTCCTGCAAAAGCCACGCAGACACTTGCTCTTGTACCTTCTGCTCCCCATCCTGGTTCCAGTACCGTCAGCTGGTTCCGGGCAGAGCCTTTGGCTTAGGTGCCTCCCTCTGGGTATCCGAGTTCCACCAACGTCAGGTGGTCCTTGGTAGTGCTTTCAGGCACGGGTACCTCCTGCTTAGTAACCGGGTTCCAGTAACGTCAGCTGGTCCTCGGTAGTTCCATTGGCTCTTGGACCTTCGGGTAGACATCCGAGTTCCAGTTCCATCAGCTGGTTCTCGGCATTTTCTCAGCCTTCTTGTACCTTCTGCTACATTTCCAAGTTCAAGAGACTAAACACGATGACCCGGAAGAACACCCCTAAGATGACGACGACACCAGAGACGACAACCACCGTGATGACGACGACCCTGGAGACGATGACCCTGAAGACCACCGTGATGACGACGACCCCGGAGACGACGACCCTGAAGACCACCCCGATGACGACGACCCCGGAGACGACGACCCTGGAGACGACGACGACCTGGAAGACCGAGAAGCAGAAGAACAAGAGGCTGCAGAACAAAGAGCAGAAGAACATTAAGCATAACACTAAATATCAGAGCAAAAAATATTATCTAAATTATAAGCAGAAGAAGACTAAGCAGTGTATGGGGGTGAGTCCGTTCCTCCTCGTGGTGCCCCTGGATAAAGCCTGATGCTGCAGGCCAAACTGAACGCGGACAAATGTAACTCTTTTGTGACAGGCAGAACGGAAGGTGTAATCTTCAAACTTTTATAGATAACAACTACGGGAATGCCTGTCACAAATAAGAATATGATGAAGAAGTAGAATATGATGAAGATAATAGTAAAATAAAAAGAATATGAACAATGTAACCCAAAAACTAATAGGTAGAAGATGAAGAAGAAGATGAATAAGGTGAAGAAGTTGATGTCAAAGAAGCTGATGATGAGGATAATGAAGAAGAAAGCGTGGGAGAAGTAAAAAAGAAGGTGAAGGGCGTTGAAGTAGTGAAACATCAATATCTGACATAAAAATAAAAAAAAATAACATAGTCAAATTCTTTCTAACGCCGAACGTCATAAAAAAAAAAAAAATCCTGCTATTCTATTACATTGGGCTAAACCTCTGTGCCTTTAATGTCTCCGCCACGTCCCCCAATACATCCTACATTATTCTTAGTTGTTTTCCTTCATGTAGAATGAACCTACAACTTTATAAAGGGTTTATTTTAATTCCGATATTTTCGTCCCATTGACTTGCATTGGGATCGGGTATCGGTATCGGATTGGATCCGATATTTTGACGGTATCGGCCGATACTTTCCGATACCGATACTTTCCGATATCGGAAAGTATCGCTCAACACTATTCTTAACTTGATAGATGATTGTGTTAAGATTGAAAACGGAAACTGCGTAATTCTACTGACAATAGAATAATTCGACTTTGTTGCCACCTGTAGGCAAAGTGTTTAAAAAAGGTGTTTTATTTAAATTATGTAGATTAAAATCTTATCAACAATACTTTGGTGAGAAATATCATTTGAGAATTGAGTTCAAAACATAAAAAAATAATCCATGCCGGGAACAGCTAACACTTTGTTCATGCCATTGTCATATTTGAATTTGTAAGAAAAGAGAGTTTATTACTAGATTTTACATTTTAAACTGGAGAACCCTGAATCTGAATGTCATGATCTTAATTCATCCTTGTTTATATCTTTCCCAAAATGTCATTAAAAGTAGCAAATTTCCAGATGGCTTCCATATATTATCTCATGCACTTTTCATGAGAAGTAATGGAGCACACATGCTTTCCCATCGACCTCGTGGTGCAACGGTAGCGCGTCTGACTCCTCATCAAAAGGTTGCGTGTTTAAATCACGTCGGGGTCAGTTAACTCTTTCATCTTTTCATAACTTGATTTATGCTTGGGTTAAGATTGAAACAGAAACTGCGTAATCCTACTGACAATAGAATAACTCAACTTTGTTGCCACCTGTCAGTGCTGGGTTTAAAAATGAGTTTTATTTAAATTATATAGATTAATATCTTATCAACAATACTTTGACGAGAAATATTATTTGGGAATTGAGTTCAAAGCATTAAAAAAATTAATCAATGCCGGCAACACCTAACAGTTTGTTCACGCCATTGTCATCTTTGAATTTGTAAGAGAAGAGGGATTATTACTAGATTTTTAATTTTAAACTGGAAATCAATGAATCCGAATGTGATGATCGTAATTCAGCCCTCTTTTATGTCTTTTCTAAACTGTGATTGAAAGTAGCAAATTTCCAGATGGCTTCCATATATTATCTCATGCACTTTTCTTGAGAAGTACTGGAGCACATATGCTTTTCAACTTACCTCGTGGTGCAACAGTAGCGCGTCTGACTCCAGATCAGAAGGTTGCGTGTTCAAATCACATAGGGGTCAATTAACTCTTTCATCTTTTCATAACTTGATTGATGCTTGGTTTAAGATTGAAACGAAAATTGCGTAATCCTACTAACAGTAGAATAACTCAACTTTGTTGCAACCTGTCAGCACAGGGTTTAACAAAGTGTTTTATTTAAATTATATAGATTAATATCTTATCAACAATACTTTGACGAGAAATATCCTTTGGGAATTGAGTTCCAAGCATTAAAAAAATGAATCCACTGCGGGAACACCTAACAGTTTCTTTACGCCATTGTCATCTTTGAATTTGTAAAAGAAGAGGGATTATTACTAGATTTTTAATTTTAAACTTGAAATCAATGAATCCGAATGTGATGATCTTAATTCAGCCCTCTTTATGTCTTTTCTAAGCTGTGATTAAAAGTAGCAAATTTCCAGATGGGGTCCATATATTATCTCATGCACTTTTCATTTGAAGTATTGCAGCAAACATGCTTTTCAACTGACCTTGTGCACAATGGTAGCACTTCTGACTCAAGGTCATAAGGTTGCATGTTGATATCACATCAGGGTCAAGTAGCTATTTCGTCTATTCATAACTTGATAGATGATTGTGTTAAGATTGAAAACGGAAACTGCGTAATTCTACTGACAATAGAATAATTCGACTTTGTTGCCACCTGTAGGCAAAGTGTTTAAAAAAGGTGATTTTTTTTAATTATGTAGATTAAAATCTTATCAGCAATACTTTGGTGAGAAATATCATTTGAGAATTGAGTTCAAAACATAAAAAAATAATCCATGCCGGGAACAGCTAACACTTTGTTCATGCCATTGTCATCTTTGAATTTGTAAGAAAAGAGAGTTTATTACTAGATTTTACATTTTAAACTGGAAAACCCTGAATCTGAATGTCATGATCTTAATTCATCCTTGTTTATATCTTTCCCAAAATGTCATTAAAAGTAGCAAATTTCCAGATGGCTTCCATATATTATCTCATGCACTTTTCTTGAGAAGTAATGGAGCACACATGCTTTTCAACTGACCTCGTGGCGCAATGGTAGCGTGTCTGACTCCAGATCAGAAGGTTGCGTGTTCAAATCACATCGGGGTCAATTAACTCATCTTTTCATAACTTGATTGATGCTTGGGTTAAGATTGAAACGGAAACTGCGTAATCTTACTAACAGTAGAATAACTCAACTGTTGCAACTTGGCAGCACAGGGTTTAACAAAGTGTTTTATTTAAATTATATAGATTAATATCTTATCAACAATACTTTGACGAGAAATATCCTTTGGGAATTGAGTTCAAAGCATTAAAAAAATGAATCCACTGCGGGAACACCTAACAGTTTGTTCACGCCATTGTCATCTTTGAATTTGTAAGAGAAGAGGGATTATTACTAGATTTTTAATTTTAAACTGGAAATCAATGAATCCAAATGTGATGATCTTAATTCAGCCCTCTTTATGTCTTTTCTAAACTGTGATTAAAAGTAGCAAATTTCCAGATGGCTTCCATATATTATCTCATGCACTTTTCTTGAGAAGTACTGGAGTACACATGCTTTTCAACTGATCTCGTGGCACAACGGTAGTGCGTCTGACTCCAGATCAGAAGGTTGCGTGTTCAAATCACGTTGGGGTCATTTAACTCTTTCGTCTATTCATAACTTGATAGATGATTGTGTTAAGATTGAAAACGGAAACTGCGTAATTCTACTGACAATAGAATAATTCGACTTTGTTGCAACCTGTCAGCACAGGGTTTAACAAAGTGTTTTATTTAAATTATATAGACTAATATCTTATCAACAATACTTTGACGAGAAATATCCTTTGGGAATTGAGTTCAAAGCATTAAAAAAATTAATCAATGCCGGCAACACCTAACAGTTTGTTCACGCCATTGTCATCTTTGAATTTGTAAGAGAAGAGGGAATATTACTAGATTTTTAATTTTAAACTGGAAATCAATGAATCCGAATGTGATGATCTTAATTCAGCCTTCTTTTATGTCTTTTTTAAACTGTGATTGAAAGTAGCAAATTTCCAAATGGCTTCCATATATTATCTCATGCACTTTTCTTGAGAAGTACTGGAGCACACATGCTTTTCAACTGTCCTCGTGGCGCAACGGTGGCGCAACGGTAGCGCGTCTGACTCCAGATCAGAAGGTTCTTTTATGTCTTTTCTAAACTGTGATTGAAAGTAGCAAATTTCCAAATGGCTTCCATATATTATCTCATGCACTTTTCTTGAGAAGTACTGGAGCACATGTGCTTTTCAACTGACCTCGTGGTGCAACAGTAGCGCGTCTGACTCCAGATCAGAAGGTTGCGTGTTCAAATCACGTCGGGGTCAATTAACTCTTTCATCTTTTCATAACTTGATTGATGCTTGGGTTAAGATTGAAACGAAAATTGCGTAATCCTACTAACAGTAGAATAACTCAACTTTGTTGCAACCTGTCAGCACAGGGTTTAACAAAGTGTTTTATTTAAATTATATAGATTAATATCTTATCAACAATACTTTGACGAGAAATATCCTTTGGGAATTGAGTTCAAAGCATTAAAAAAATTAATCAATGCCGGCAACACCTAACAGTTTGTTCACGCCATTGTCATCTTTGAATTTGTAAGAGAAGAGGTATTATTACTAGATTTTTAATTTTAAACTGGAAATCAATGAATCCGAAGGTGATGATCTTAATTTAGCCTTCTTTTATGTCTTTTCTAAACTGTGATTGAAAGTAGCTAATTTCCAAATGGCTTCCATATATTATCTCATGCACTTTTCTTGAGAAGTACTGGAGCACACGTGCTTTTCAACTGACCTCGTGGTGCAACGGTAGCGCATCTGACTCCAGATCAGAAGGTTGCGTGTTCAAATCACGTCGGGGTCAATTAACTCTTTCATCTTTTCATAACTTGATTGATGCTTGGGTTAAGATTGAAACGGAAACTGCATAATCTTACTAACAGTAGAATAACTCAACTTTGTTGCAACCTGGCAGCACAGGGTTTAACAAAGTGTTTTATTTAAATTATATAGATTAATATCTTATCAACAATACTTTGATGAGAAATATCCTTTGGGAATTGAGTTCAAAGCATTAAAAAAATGAATCCACTGCGGGAACACCTAACAGTTTGTTTACGCCATTGTCATCTTTGAATTTGTAAGAGGAGAGGTATTACTAGATTTTTAATTTTAAACTGGAAATCAATGAATCCAAATGTGATGATCTTAATTCAGCCCTCTTTATGTCTTTTCTAAACTGTGATTGAAAGTAGAAAATTTCCAAATGGCTTCCATATATTATCTCATGCACTTTTCTTGAGAAGTACTGGAGCACACATGCTTTTCAACTGACCTCGTGGCGCAACAGTAGCGCGTCTGAATCCAGATCAGAAGGTTGCGTGTTCAAATCACGTCGGGGTCAATTAACTCTTTGATTGAAAGTAGCAAATTTCCAGATGGCCTCCATATATTATCTCATGCACTTTTCATGAGAAGTAATGGAGCACACATGCTTTTCAATCGACCTCGTGGTGCAACGGTAGCGCGTCTGACTCCAAATCAGAAGGTTGCGTGTTTAAATCAGGTCGGGGTCAATTAACTCTTTCATCTTTTCATAACTTGATTGATGCTTTGGTTAAGATTGAAACGGAAACTGCGTAATCCTACTGACAATAGAATAACTCAACTTTATTGCCACCTGTCAGTGCTAGGTTTAAAAATAAGTTTTATTTAAATTATATAGATTAATATCTTATCAACAATACTTTGACAAGAAATATTATTTGGGAATTGAGTTCAAAGCATTAAAAAAATTAATCAATGCCGGCAACACCTAACAGTTTGTTCACGCCATTGTCATTTTTGAATTTGTAAGAGAAGAGGGATTATTACTAGATTTTTAATTTTAAACTGGAAATCAATGAATCCGAATGTGATAATCTTAATTCAGCCCTCTTTTATGTTTTTTCAAAACTGTGATTGAAAGTAGCAAATTTCCACATGGCTTCCATATATTATCTCATGCACTTTTCTTGAGAAGTACTGGAGCAGACGTGCTTTTCAACTGACCTCGTGGTGCAACGGTAGCGCGTCTGACTCCAGATCAGAAGGTTGCATGTTCAAATCACGTTGGGGTCAATTAACTCTTTCATCTTTTCATAACATGATTGATGCTTGGGTTAAGTTTGAAACGGAAACTGCGTAATCCTACTAACAGTAGAATGACTCAACTTTGTTGCAACCTGGCAGCACAGGGTTTAACAAAGTGTTTTATTTAAATTATATAGATTAATATCTTATCAACAATACTTTGACGAGAAATATCCTTCGGGAATTGAGTTCCAAGCATTAAAAAAATGAATCCACTGCGGGAACACCTAACAGTTTGTTTACGCCATTGTCATCTTTGAATTTGTAAAAGAAGAGGGATTATTACTAGATTTTTAATTTTAAACTTGAAATCAATGAATCCGAATGTGATGATCTTAATTCAGCCCTCTTTATGTCTTTTCTAAGCTGTGATTAAAAGTAGCAAATTTCCAGATGGGGTCCATATATTATCTCATGCACTTTTCATTTGAAGTATTGCAGCAAACATGCTTTTCAACTGACCTTGTGCACAATGGTAGCACTTCTGACTCAAGGTCATAAGGTTGCATGTTGATATCACATCAGGGTCAAGTAGCTCTTTCGTCTATTCATAACTTGATAGATGATTGTGTTAAGATTGAAAACGGAAACTGCGTAATTCTACTGACAATAGAATAATTCGACTTTGTTGCCACCTGTAGGCAAAGTGTTTAAAAAAGGTGTTTTATTTAAATTATGTAGATTAAAATCTTATCAGCAATACTTTGGTGAGAAATATCATTTGGGAATTGAGTTCAAAACATAAAAAAATAATCCATGCCGGGAACAGCTAACACTTTGTTCATGCCATTGTCATCTTTGAATTTGTAAGAAAAGAGAGTTTATTACTAGATTTTACATTTTAAACTGGAAAACCCTGAATCTGAATGTCATGATCTTAATTCATCCTTGTTTATATCTTTCCCAAAATGTCATTAAAAGTAGCAAATTTCCAGATGGCTTCCATATATTATCTCATGCACTATTCATAAGAAGTAATGGAGCAGACTTGCTTTTCAACTGACCTCGTGGCGCAACGGTAGCGCGTCTGACTCCAGATCAGAAGGTTGCGTGTTCAAATCACGTCGGGGTCAATAAACTCTTTCATCTTTTCATAACTTGATTGATGCTTGGGTTTAGATTGAAACGAAAATTGCGTAATCCTACTAACAGTAGAATAACTCAACTTTGTTGCAACCTGTCAGCACGGGGTTTAACAAAGTGTTTTGTTTAAATTATATAGATTAATATCTTATCAACAATACTTTGACGAGAAATATCCTTTGGGAATTGAGTTCAAAGCATTAAAAAAATGAATCCACTGCGGGAACACCTAACAGTTTGTTTACGCCATTGTCATCTTTGAATTTGTAAGAGAAGAGGGATTATTACTAGATTTTTAAGTTTAAACTGGAAATCAATGAATCCAAATGTGATGATCTTAATTCAGCCCTCTTTATGTCTTTTCTAAACTGTGATTAAAAGTAGAAAATTTCCAAATGGCTTTCATATATTATCTCATGCACTTT
Source organism: Ranitomeya variabilis (assembly GCF_051348905.1). NCBI lineage: Eukaryota > Metazoa > Chordata > Amphibia > Anura > Dendrobatidae > Ranitomeya > Ranitomeya variabilis. Next base: position 39,225,809 of record NC_135236.1, read on the forward strand.
TCTTAAGAAGTACTGGAGCACACATGCTTTTCAACTGACCTCGTGGTGCAACGGTAGCGCGTCTGACTCCAGATCAGAAGGTTGCGTGTTCAAATCACGTCGGGGTCAATTAACTCTTTCATCTTTTCATAACTTGATTGATGCTTGGGTTAAGATTGAAACGGAAACTGCGTAATCTTACTAACAGTAGAATGACTCAACTTTGTTGCAACTTGGCAGCACAGGGTTTAACAAAGTGTTTTATTTAAATTATATAGATTAATATCTTATCAACAATACTTTGATGAGAAATACCCTTTGGGATTTGAGTTCAAAGCATTAAAAAAATGAATCCACTGCGGGAACACCTAACAGTTTTTTCACGCCATTGTTATCTTTGAATTTGTAAGAGAAGAGGGATTATTACTAGATTTTTAATTTTAAACTGGAAATCAATGAATCCGAAAGTGATGATCTTAATTCAGCCCTCTTTATGTCTTTTCTAAACTGTGATTGAAAGTAGCAAATTTCCAGATGGGGTCCATATATTATCTCATGCACTTTTCATGTGAAGTATTGCAGCAAACATGCTTTTCAACTGACCTTGTGCACAATGGTAGCACTTCTGACTCAAGGTCATAAGGTTGCATGTTGATATCACATCAGGGTCAAGTAGCTCTTTCGTCTATTCATAACTTGATAGATGATTGTGTTAAGATTGAAAACGGAAACTGCGTAATTCTACTGACAATAGAATAATTCGACTTTGTTGCCACCTGTAGGCAAAGTGTTTAAAAAAGGTGTTTTATTTAAATTATGTAGATTAAAATCTTATCAACAATACTTTGGTGAGAAATATCATTTGAGAATTGAGTTCAAAACATAAAAAAATAATCCATGCCGGGAACAGCTAACACTTTGTTCATGCCATTGTCATCTTTGAATTTGTAAGAAAAGAGAGTTTATTACTAGATTTTACATTTTAAACTGGAAAACCCTGAATCTGAATGTCATGATCTTAATTCATCCTTGTTTATATCTTTCCCAAAATGTCATTAAAAGTAGCAAATTTCCAGATGGCTTCCATATATTATCTCATGCACTTTTCATGAGAAGTAATGGAGCACACATGCTTTTCAATCGACCTCGTGGTGCAACGGTAGCGCGTCTGTCTCCAGATCAGAAGGTTGCGTGTTCAAATCATGTTGGGGTCAATTAACTCTTTCATCTTTTCATAACTTGATTTATGCTTGGGGTAAGATTGAAACGGAAACTGCGTAATCCTACTGACAATAGAATAACTCAACTTTGTTGCCACCTGCCAGTGCTGGGTTTAAAAATGAGTTTTATTTAAATTATATAGATTAATATCTTATCAACAATACTTTGACGAGAAATATTATTTGGGAATTGAGTTCAAAGCATTAAAAAAATTAATCAATGCCGGCAACACCTAACAGTTTGTCCACGCCGTTGTCATCTTTGAATTTATAAGAGAAGAGGGATTATTACTAGATTTTTAATTTTAGTTTTAAAAAGGTTTTATTGAAATTTCAACTTTTATAAAACGAAATTGCAATGTAAATGAACTCCCTCGCAGGGGAGTCTATAACTAAGATATAAAAGAACACATATTCCTTATAAATACAAGGGTGGACAAGACAAAGACAACACAAGGGAAGAACATGAAGGAGAGGGGGAACTGTATTTACTTTTTTTATTTATAACAAACATTATCCCCATGGAATCAAATCGCTATGGGGACAGATGAAGAGTCTGACTCAAGTGTAGATTAGGTTGCAGATCCATCCAAGGGCCCCATATCTTAAAGAACTGATCCCACATATCATTTCTAGTGGCCTCAATACGTTCATAGAACATAATGTTATTCATCCTTTCTTTATCCATTCGTAGCGACAATGTGGGGTTCCTCCATTTTGAAGCAATGTGAATTTTAGTAGCCATAAAAAGAAAAGAAACCAACTTAAATAGGTTTTTAGGAAGAGCTAGGTGTCTCGCCCCAAGCAGGAAGACAGAGGCGTCTAGATCAGTTTTTTTCCCCGCCAGTTGGTCAACCAAAAGGTTTATCTTTTGCCATAGGTTGGACACCACTGGGCATGTCCACCATATATGTTTCATGTCCCCGGGTAGGTTACATCCCCGAAACCATAAATTTGAGACATTGGGAAATATGCTATGAAGTTTAGTTGGCACTAGATAAGTCCTATGAAGGACCTTGATCGAGGTTTTCACTAGTGATGACTGGTGACTGCCCCTAGTCAGCGTGTCGCAGCACCTCCTCCAATTTTCCAACGTCAGCTCGACACCCAACTCTTCCTCCCACCGTTTCATGAAACCCAACTTCTTTGTATCATGGGGTGGGTTTATAATAGAATAAAGCAAAGATATTTTCCCCCTTCCCATTGGGTCTGAAAGGCATTTTTGTTCATAACCGGAGACAGGAACGGGGCGTTTACCATGGATTAGGCCACTTGCAAAGTGCAAAATCTGATTAATGTGCATTGTTTCTCTAATCGGGGGTTCAAACTTCCTCACGAAGTCTGCTCTGTCCATCAGGACACCGAAGGGGTCACACAAGTGTTTTATTGTAGTAATCCCTCTCAATATCCACCAAGTGAACAAACGGGAGTCCAGACCAGGAGTGAACATCGGGTTGCCTAATATAGAGGTTAATGGGGAGGGATCTGATTGCAGCGAATATTTGAATCTAGCTCTTCTCCACAAATTGAAAGAGTAAGCAGTATAAGGTGCTGTTATAAATAGTTGTTTGGGGATTTTTCCCGTAGACCACATTAGGCCTGGCAATGAGAGTGGCTTAATAAGATGTGACTCTAGATGAACCCATCTTGGCTTGTTATTTTGTGCGCATATACTTGTTAGTTGTGCTATTTGTGCCGCTTTATAGTATAGGGATAGATTTGGAAGCGAAACTCCACCATGTCTTCTATGGAAGAACATTAATTTTGGAGGGATTCTAGCCCTTTTATTCTGCCATATAAATTTAGAGATCGTGGCTTGAAGGCTTGAAAATGTTTTAGCTGAAATCGGTATTGGGAGAGATCTAAAAAGGTACAAAAACCGCGGAAGGGTTACCATTTTTATTGTGTGGATCCTACCCAGCCAAGATAGGTTCAGCGAAGCCCACTTGGATAGGTCAGTGTGAAGATTCTGGATGAGTGGCGCGTAGTTCCATTTGTAGAGGTTAGCTCTGTTTGTTGTAATATTTATTCCCAAGTAGGTTAAATAATTGTCCCTCTTTGTGAATTTAAATTGGGAGGTGATATTATCCTGCATAGTTTTGCTGGTATTGATAAAGAGAGCTTCCGATTTATCTATATTAATTTTCAGCCCTGAAATGTCTTCAAATATATTAAGCAGAGAGAGGAGGTTGGGGATTGTTGTATGGGGATTGGTAATAGTCAAAAGGAGGTCATCTGCAAACAAGCTAACCTTGTATTGTTCGCCTAAGTTAGTTAATCCAGTAATGTTCTGATTCGTTCTAATGGCTTCTGCCAAAGGCTCCATGGCCAGGGCAAATAACGCCGGGGAGAGTGGGCATCCCTGTCTGGTACCACGCTGAATAGATATGGGAGAAGGGTCCAACGTCGGGAGCTTCAGATATGCTGTGGGAAAGTCATAGAGTAATTTAATACATTCTATAAACTCCCGAGTAAAACCAAATTTAGATAGGACATGAAAGAGATAGTTCCAGGAGAGTGAGTCGAATGCCTTCTCAATGTCTAAGGCTAGTATTAAAAGTTGTTCCCTACGGGAGTTTGCCGTGTGGATAAGGTTAATATTGCGTCTGATATTGTCCGGGGCCTGCCTAGACGGGATAAACCCCACCTGGTCCTTGTGAATAAGAGAGGGCAATATGCGATTTATTCTACTTGTGATAATTGCAGTGAATATTTTTAAATCCACATTTAGTAAAGAAATAGGCCTAAAGTTCTTGGTCAGTAAGTGGTCTTTTTTTGGCATGGGTAGAATTGTAACATGGGAGACCAGGAACTCTGGGGGCATTTTTGTGCCATGAAGGAGGGCATCTCCAAATTTTTTGATATGGGGCGAAAGAATTTCAGCAAATTTTTGATAATAAATGGCCGTGAGTCCGTCAGGGCCAGGGGCCTTTCCCTTTTTCAATGCTTTAATAACTGATTGGATCTCTTCTATAGATATTTCGGAGTGTAGTTGTTTAGCTATTGCATCTGTGATTTTAGGTAGGTGTAGGTTTTGTAGAAATTGTTGAATCGGGTGAGGAGATAGGGGTTTGGGCTGAGTATATAAGTTTTGGTAATATTCGTGGAATGTTCTATATATATTATCTGGGTGGGATGAAATCCTCCCCGAACCATCTTTTATTGAAAAAATCGTGTTGATCATTTCCCTAGAACGTAACTTGCGGGCTAATAGTTTGCTCGGCTTGTTAGCGAATTTGTAAAATTTGGCTCGCGTCCAAGTCAAGGCCTTCTCAGTTCTAGTGGTGAGGACGGCATCTAATTGAGTTTTAGTCTCCTTTATTTGTTTGGAAAGGTAAAGAGAGGTGGACATCTGGTTGGCTTGTTCCAATTTTGCTAATTTATTTTCTAATCTGATTTGTAGTTCAGTTCTCGTTTTTTTCCTTTGAGCAGCCAACTTAATTATTGAGCCCGTTATAAATTTCTTGTGTGCCATCCAAATGGTTCCGGGGGACACATCACCAGAAGTGTTAAATTTAAAATATTCGATTAATTTGTCCTTAATTGTATTTGTGATCACAGGGTCAGTAAGTAGTGATTCGTTAAGTCTCCATCTATATAAGCTAGAGGCGGACACATTGAATTTGAATACTGAGAGTACAGCGTCATGGTCAGACCATGCTGAATGTATGTGGCGTGAGAATAGAACTGTGGGAAGTGAGGCGGTTTTTGTCAACTGAAGATCTATTCTGGAGTACGTTTTGTGGGCGGGAGAGTAGTACGTATAACCTCTATTATTACCATTCATCTCTCTCCATATGTCTGCTAGGTGATGGTCCTTTAATAATCAGGAAATGTTTTTCCTCTCATTTTTAGTAATGTCAGTACGTCTTATAGCGTTGCTATCTAATGTAGGATTTATCGTGAAATTAAAATCTCCGCACCATATCAGGTGCTGGAAAGAGTAGTTATCTAGCTTGTTTAAAATGGACTTAAAAACCTGAACCTGAGAGGAGGCTGGGAGGTAGCTATTTACTAAACACAGATTTTGCCCTTGTAATGTGCCTAGTAGGATTAAGAACCTACCCTCATCATCTGATATGGAATTTGTTATTTGTATTGGAAAATTGTTTTTGAGAAAAATTGCTACTCCTTTTGTTTTACTTGTGCCTGAAGATATAAAAACGCGAGAATAGTTTTGGTCAAAGTACTCTGGGCATGATAAGGTGGAGAAGTGTGTTTCCTGAAGACAAAGGACATCAGGGTTCTGTTTTTTATAGTCCAGGAAGGCCTTTTTACGTTTGATGGGGGAATTAAACCCCCTCACATTATGGGATAAGACCCTACACATAGACGGGTTGAGTTAGTGCTGCATATATAGGCTTACCCCTGAGTATTCTCCCAACCCTGAACATCTCCCGGTATCGATCCACCTGGAGTCCAAGTAAAGAGGTAGAGCATTCCGAGCAGACACCTACGAACCTATATAAAGCAAATACAATAGAAGGGGGGGAGGGAGACGGAACAGGACAACATAGAACAAACATTTAGAATCAAATGGGCTAAAAGCCCATGTAACTTAGTGAACTGGTGGTCCATATTATGTGGAAACGACCAGGCTTCACTAACAATGGGTAACATGTGAAAACCCCTAACAAGTCCAACCCCTTCAGATTGTTAAATGTCACAGGTATCCGTATCAAGGTAATAATAAAATTTCACAAAACCATAGGACCCCGTGAAAGTATTTGCACCGACTATCCAATTCAAATTGGGGGGGAGGGGGAGAAGAGGAGTAGAAGGGTAGAAGAGTGGGGGAGGGGGGGAGTGGGGAGGAAGGAGAAAGTAAGAGGGAAAGGTAGGGGGGAGAGGGTGGGGGGGTAGTGTGGGAGGAGCGGGGGGAAAGTGGGCGGAGTGTAAGGGGAGGATTAAAGGAGGAGGGGAGAGGGGTAGAGAGGAAGGGGGGAGGTATAGGAGAAGAAAGAAGAGAGAAAAAAAAAAAAAAGGGGGGGGAAGGGAGAAGGGGGGGAAGGGGAGGGGAGGAAAGGGAGGGGGGGAAGGGGGGGGAGGGAGGGGGGTAGAAGGGGGGTAGAGGGGGGAGGGGGAAGGGGGGGTAAAGGGGGGGGGAAGGGAGGAATGTAAGTGAGTTCCTTGGGAGGCACCAAAATCCTCCAACTCCATCCGGACAACTGGAGCCATTCTTTCCCAGATGAGGTTCCACTCTCGTAGGTATTAAGCGCAGAGAAAAACAGTGACTGATACAGTTAAATGAGAACGCCGCATTGTTCAATACCTTTCAAATGACGTTCGCACGTTGGCTCCTTGTTACTCTTGGGACCTCCTTCCACTCCCTACTTGGTCTGGGTTTCCTCTGAGGCAGAGGTTGAGAGTCATCTGATATCTTGAAACCCAATTGCTCAATCACATGCCTTCCCTCCTCAAATGATCGACACGTAAAGTGCTTGTTATCATGGGAGAAAGACAGAGCGAATGGGAAGCCCCATCTATATCTTATTTTGGCAGCTTGCAAAGTTGTAGTGAGTGGTCTGAACTCCCTACGCCTGTTCAGAGTGGCAGGAGCAATGTCAGCATATAGATGAACTGAGTTTGGAACACCTGGGAGATTTGGGGAGTCCCGAGCTGCTGTTAAAATGAGGTCTCTGGTCTCTTCATAGTGTAATTTCAGGATTACATCCCTTGGAGTATTATCAGACCTTGGCTTGCCCAGTGCTCTGTGTATCCTAGTGATGTGTAGCGTGCATGGGTCTGCCTGTGGGAGAAGGGCAGAGAACAGGCTAGATGCAGTCTCTTTTAGTGACACTATTGATTCAGGGAGACCCCTTATGCGGAGATTGCTTCTCCTTGATCGATTTTCATAGTCCTCACACTTAATTTCTAGCTCATGAATGCGCTCCATTTGTTGTCTTATTTGTTCCTGATCTTCCTCAAGTGCATCTGCCACTGTGTCCATCTTGTCTTCTAGTGAGGAGGTGCGCTGTAATATTTCCTGCATTTGTGCTGTGACTGATTTCATGGCAATAGTCAGCTCCTGCCTGAATGTCTCCTGGAGAGTTTTTATAAGAATAGCTGTGGGCACCACTGTGTCGTCCTGTGCCAACCCCTCCTCGCCATCCCCCGCAGTGTCTTGCCGCACGGCGAGTGTGTTAGTGATATCTGGGATTGTAGCCGTGGCCGCCATTTTGGAGCTGCCAGAATCGGACAGCAGGTCTACTATCGAGCGGCCCGCCGGCTGAGAGGAGCCACCTTTCTTTGGCATGATAGCGTGCCTGTGTCCAGGATAGGTAAGAGGAACTCCGATGTCCTTTTTTGTAATAGTCGGCATGCTAATAGGGGTAATTATGGACCTAACGGAGGTCGAAGCTCATTGTCGCCAAACCGCCTTCATCAAGCCTCGTGTTTGTTAGATTTTTAATTTTAAACTGGAAATCAATGAATCCGAATGTGATGATCTTAATTCAGCCCACTTTTATGTCTTTTCTAAACTGTGATTGAAAGTTGTTTACGCCATTGTCATCTTTGAATTTGTAAGAGAAGAGGGATTATTACTAGATTTTTAATTTTAAACTGGAAATCAATGAATCCGAAAGTGATGATCTTAATTCAGCCCTCTTTATGTCTTTTCTAAACTGTGATTGAAAGTAGCAAATTTCCAGATGGCTTCCATATATTATCTCATGCACTTTTCTTGAGAAGAACTGGAGCACACATGCATTTCAACTGACCTCGTGGCGCAACGGTAGCGTGTCTGACTCCAGATCAGAAGGTTGCGTGTTCAAATCACGTCGGGGTCAATTAACTCTTTCATGTTTTCATAACTTGATTGATGCTTGGGTTAAGATTGAAACGGAAACTGCGTAATCTTACTAACAGTAGAATAACTCAACTTTGTTGCAACTTGGCAGCACAGGGTTTAACAAACTGTTTTATTTAAATTATATAGATTAATATCTTATCAACAATACTTTGACGAGAAATAATCTTTGGGAATTGAGTTCAAAGCATTAAAAAAATGAATCCACTGCGGGAACACCTAACAGTTTATTCACGCCATTGTCATCTTTAAATTTGTAAGAGAAGAGGGATTATTACTAGATTTTTAATTTTAAACTGGAAATCAATGAATCCAAAAGTGATGATCTTAATTCAGCCCTCTTTATGTCTTTTCTAAACTGTGATTGAAAGTAGCAAATTTCCACATGGCTTCCATATATTATCTTATGCACTTTTCTTGAGAAGCACTGGAACACACATGCTTTTCAACTGACCTCGTGGCGCAACGGTAGCGCGTCTGACTCCAGATTAGAAGGTTGCGTGTTCAAATCACGTCAGGGTCAATAAACTCAGCTTTTCATAACTTGATTGATGCTTGGGTTAAGATTGAAACGTAAACTGCGTAATCCTACTAACAGTAGAATAACTCAACTTTGTTGCAACCTGGCATCACAGGGTTTAACAAAGTGTTTTATTTAAATTATATAGATTAATATCTTATCAACAATACTTTGACGAGAAATATCCTTTGGGAATTGAGTTCAAAGCATTAAAAAAATGAATCCACTGCGGGAACACCTAATAGTTTGTTCACGCCATTGTCATCTTTGAATTTGTAAGAGAAGAGGGATTATTACTAGATTTTTAATTTTAAACTTGAAATCAATGAATCCAAATGTGATGATCTTAATTCAGCCCTCTTTATGTCTTTTCTAAGCTGTGATTAAAAGTAGCAAATTTCCAGATGGGGTCCATATATTATCTCATGCACTTTTCATGTGAAGTATTGCAGCAAACATGCTTTTCAACTGACCTTGTGCACAATGGTAGCACTTCTGACTCAAGGTCATAAGGTTGCATGTTGATATCACATCAGGGTCAAGTAGCTCTTTCGTCTATTCATAACTTGATAGATGATTGTGTTAAGATTGAAAACGGAAACTGCATAATTCTACTGACAATAGAATAATTCGACTTTGTTGCCACCTGTAGGCAAACTGTTTAAAAAAGGTGTTTTATTTAAATTATGTAGATTAAAATCTTATCAACAATACTTTGGTGAGAAATATCATTTGAGAATTGAGTTCAAAACATAAAAAAATAATCCATGCCGGGAACAGCTAACACTTTGTTCATGCCATTGTCATCTTTGAATTTGTAAGAAAAGAGAGTTTATTACTAGATTTTACATTTTAAACTGGAAAACCCTGAATCTGAATGTCATGATCTTAATTCATCCTTGTTTATATCTTTCCCAAAATGTCATTAAAAGTAGCAAATTTCCACATGGCTTCCATATATTATCTCATGCACTTTTCTTGAGAAGTACTGGAGCACACATGCTTTTCAACTGACCTCGTGACGCAACGGTAGCGCATCTGACTCCAGATCAGAAGGTTGTGTGTTCAAATCACGTCGGGGTCAATAAACTCTTTCATCTTTTCATAACTTGATTGATGCTTGGGTTAAGATTGAAACGGAAACTGCGTAATCCTACTAACAGTAGAATAACTCAACTTTGTTGCAACCTGGCAGCAACCTGGGGTTTAACAAAGTGTTTTATTTAAATTATATAGATTAATATCTTATCAACAATACTTTGACGAGAAATATCCTTTGGGAATTGAGTTCAAAGCATTAAAAAAATGAATCCACTGCGGGAACACCAGTTTGTTCACGCCATTGTCATCTTTGAATTTGTAAGAGAAGAGGGATTATTACTAGATTTTTAATTTTAAACTGGAAATCAATGAATCTAAAAGTGATGATCTTAATTCAGCCCTCTTTATGTCTTTTCTAAACTGTGATTGAAAGTAGCAAATTTCCACATGGCTTCCATATATTATCTCATGCACTTTTCTTGAGAAGTACTGGAGCACACATGCTTTTCAACTGATCTCGTGGCGCAACGGTAGCGCGTCTGACTCCAGATCAGAAGGTTGCGTGTTCAAATCACGTCGGGGTCATCTTTTCATAACTTGATTGATGCTTTGGTTAAGATTGAAACGTAAACTGCGTAATCCTACTAACAGTAGAATAACTCAACTTTGCTGCAACCTGGCAGCACAGGGTTTAACAAAGTGTTTTATTTAAATTATATAGATTAATATCTTATCAACAATACTTTGACGAGAAATATCCTTTGGGAATTGAGTTCAAAGCATTAAAAAAATGAATCCACTGCGGGAACACCTAACAGTTTGTTCACGCCAATGTCATCTTTAAATTTGTAAGAGAAGAGGGATTATTACTAGATTTTTAATTTTAAACTGGAAATCAATGAATCCAAATGTGATGATCTTAATTCAGCCCTCTTTATGTCTTTTCTAAGCTGTGATTAAAAGTAGCAAATTTCCAGATGGGGTCCATATATTATCTCATGCACTTTTCATGCGAAGTATTGCAGCAAATATGCTTTTCAACTGACCTTGTGCACAATGGTAGCACTTCTGACTCAAGGTCATAAGGTTGCATGTTGATATCACATCAGGGTCAAGTAGCTCTTTCGTCTATTCATAACTTGATAGATGATTGTGTTAAGATTGAAAACGGAAACTGCGTAATTCTACTGACAATAGAATAATTCGACTTTGTTGCCACCTGTAGGCAAAGTGTTTAAAAAAGGTGTTTTATTTAAATTATGTAGATTAAAATCTTATCAACAATACTTTGGTGAGAAATATCATTTGAGAATTGAGTTCAAAACATAAAAAAATAATCCATGCTGGGAACAGCTAACACTTTGTTCATGCCATTGTCATCTTTGAATTTGTAAGAAAAGAGAGTGTATTACTAGATTTTACATTTTAAACTGGAAAACCCTGAATCTGAATGTCATGATCTTAATTCATCCTTGTTTATATCTTTCCCAAAATGTCATTAAAAGTAGCAAATTTCCAGATGGCTTCCATATATTATCTCATGCACTTTTCTTGAGAAGTACTGGAGCACACATGCTTTTCAACTGACCTCGTGGTGCAACGGTAGCACGTCTGACTCCAGATCAGAAGGTTGCATTTTCAAATCACGTCGGGGTCAATTAACTGTTTCATCTTTTTATAACTTGATTGATGCTTGGGTTAAGATTGAAACGGAAACTGCGTAATCCTACTAACAGTAGAATAACTCAACTTTGTTGCAACTTGGCAGCACAGGGTTTAACAAAGTGTTTTATTTAAATTATATAGATTGATATCATATCAACAATACTTTGACGAGAAATATCCTTTGGGAATTGAGTTCAAAGCATTAAAAAAATGAATCAACTGCGGGAACACCTAACAGTTTGTTCACGCCATTGTCATCTTTGAATTTGTAAAAGAAGAGGGATTATTACTAGATTTTTAATTTTAAACTTGAAATCAATGAATCCGAATGTGATGATTAGTGTTGAGCATTCCGATACCGCAAGTATCGGGTATCGGCCGATATTTGCTGTATCGGAATTCCGATACCGAGATCCGATATTTTTGTGGTATCGGTTATCGGTATCGAAACAACATTAATGTGTAAAATAAAGATTTAAATAAAAAATATTGCTATACTCACCTCTCCGACGCAGCCTGGACCTCACCGAGGGAACCGGCAGCGTTGTTTGCTTAAAATTTGCACGTTTCCTTCCTTACGTGAAGTCCCGGCTTGTGATTGGTCGCGTGCCGCCCATGTGACCGCGACGCGACCAATCACAAAGCCGGAACGTAATTTTAAAATCCTGAAGGACCTGAAATTACGTCACGGCTTGCTGTGATTGGTCGCGTCGCGGCCACATGGGCGGCACGCGACCAATCACAAGCCGGGACTTCACGTAAGGAAGGAAACGCGCGAATTTTAAGCAAACAACGCTGCCGGTTCCCTCGGTAAGCTCCAGGCTGCGTCAGAGAGGTGAGTATAGCAATATTTTTTATTTTAATTCTTTCTTTTACACATTAATATGGATCCCAGGGCCTGAAGGAGAGTTTCCTCTCCTTCAGACCCTGGGAACCATGAGGGATACCGTCCAATACTTGAGTCCCATTGACTTGTATTGGTATCGGGTATCGGTATCGGATTGGATCCGATACTTTGCCGGTATCGGCTGATACTTTCCGATACCGATACTTTCAAGTATCGGACGGTATCGCTCAACACTAGTGATGATCTTAATTCAGCCCTCTTTATGTCTTTTCTAAGCTGTGAATAAAAGTAGCAAATTTCCAGATGGAGTCCATATATTATCTCATGCACTTTTCATGTGAAGTATTGCAGCAAACATGCTTTTCAACTGACCTTGTGCACAATGGTAGCACTTCTGACTCAAGGTCATAAGGTTGCATGTTGATATCACATCAGGGTCAAGTAGCTCTTTCGTCTATTCATAACTTGATAGATGATTGTGTTAAGATTGAAAACGGAAACTGCGTAATTCTACTGACAATAGAATAATTCGACTTTGTTGCCACCTGTAGGCAAAGTGTTTAAAAAAGGTGTTTTATTTAAATTATGTAGATTAAAATCTTATCAGCAATACTTTGGTGAGAAATATCATTTGAGAATTGAGTTCAAAACATTAAAAAATAATCCATGCCGGGAACAGCTAACACTTTGTTCATGCCATTGTCATCTTTGAATTTGTAAGAAAAGAGAGTTTATTACTAGATTTTACATTTTAAACTGGAAAACCCTGAATCTGAATGTCATGATCTTAATTCATCCTTGTTTATATCTTTCCCAAAATGTCATTAAAAGTAGCAAATTTCCAGATGGCTTCCATATATTATCTCATGCACTTTTCTTGAGAAGTACTGGAGCACACATGCTTTTCAACTGACCTTGTGGCGCAACGGTAGCGCGTCTGACTCCAGATCAGAAGGTTGCGTGTTCAAATCACGTCGGGGTCAATTAACTTTCATCTTTTCATAACTTGATTGATGCTTGGGTTTAGATTGAAACGAAAATTGCGTAATCCTACTAACAGTAGAATAACTCAACTTTGTTGCAACCTGTCAGCACAGGGTTTAACAAAGCGTTTTGTTTAAATTATATAGATTAATATCTTATCAACAATACTTTGACGAGAAATATCCTTTGGGAATTGAGTTCAAAGCATTAAAAAAATGAATCCACTGCGGGAACACCTAACAGTTTGTTTGCGCCATTGTCATCTTTGAATTTGTAAGAGAAGAGCGATTATTACTAGATTTTTAATTTTAAACTGGAAATCAATGAATCCAAATGTGATGATCTTAATTCAGCCCTCTTTATGTCTTTTCTAAGCTGTGATTAAAAGTAGCAAATTTCCAGATGGGGTCCATATTTTATCTCATGCACTTTTCATGTGAAGTATTGGAGCAAACATGTTTTTCAACTGACCTTGTGCACAATGGTAGCACTTCTGACTCAAGGTCATAAGGTTGCATGTTGATATCACATCAGGGTCAAGTAGCTCTTTCGTCTATTCATAACTTAATAGATGATTGTGTTAAGATTGAAAACGGAAACGGCGTAATTCTACTGACAATAGAATAATTCGACTTTGTTGCCACCTGTAGGCAAAGTGTTTAAAAAAGGTGTTTTATTTAAATTATGTAGATTAAAATCTTATGAACAATACTTTGGTGAAAAATATCATTTGAGAATTGAGTTCAAAACATAAAAAAATAATCCATGCCGGAAACAGCTAACACTTTGTTCATGCCATTGTTATCTTTGAATTTGTAAGAAAAGAGAGATTATTACTAGATTTTACATTTTAAACTGGAAAACCCTGAATCTGAATGTCATTATCTTAATTCATGCTTGTTTATATCTTTCCCAAAATGTCATTAAAAGTAGCAAATTTCCAGATGGCTTCCATATATTATCTCATGCACTTTTCATGAGAAGTAATGGAGCACACATGCTTTTCAATCGACCTCGTGGTGCAACGGTAGCGCGTCTGACTCCATATCAGAAGGTTGCGTGTTTAAATCACGTCGGGGTCAATTAACTCTTTCATCTTTTCATAACTTGATTGATGCTTGGGTTAAGATTGAAACGGAAACTGCATAATCCTACTAACAGTAGAATAACTCAACTTTGTTGCAACTTGGCAGCACAGGGTTTAACAAAGTGTTTTATTTAAATTATATAGATTAATATCTTATCAACAATACTTTGACAAGAAATATCCTTTGGGAATTGAGTTCAAAGCATTAAAAAAATGAATCCACTGCGGGAACACCTAACAGTTTGTTCATGCCATTGTCATCTTTGAATTTGTAAGCGAAGAGGGATTATTACTAGATTTTTTATTTTAAACTGGAAAACAATGAATCCGAAAGTGATGATCTTAATTCAGCCCTCTTTATGTCTTTTTCTAAACTGTGATTGAAAGTAGCAAATTTCCAGATGGCTTCCATATATTATCTCATGCACTTTTCTTGAGAAGTACTGGAGCACACATGCTTTTCAACTGACCTCGTGGCGCAACGGTAGCGCGTCTGACTCCATATCAGAAGGTTGCGTGTTCAAATCACGTCGGGGTCAATTAACTCTTTCATCTTTTCATAACTTGATTGATGCTTGGGTTTAGATTGAAATGGAAACTGCATAATCCTGCTAAGGCTTTGTGCACACGTTAGGATTTTGTCAGGCTTTTTCCTCAGGTTTTGTAGCCAAAACCAGGAGTGGAACAATTAGAGGAAAAGTAGAATAGAAACGTATGCACCACTTCTGCATTTATCACCCACTCCTGGTTTTGGCTACAAAACCTGAGGAAAAAGCCTGACAAAATCCTGACAAAATCCTGACGTGTGCACATAGCCTCACAGTAGAATAACTCAACTTTGTTGCAACCTGGCAGCACAGGGTTTAACAAAGTGTTTTATTTAAATTATATAGATTAATATCTTATCAACAATACTTTGACGAGAAATAACCTTTGGGAATTGAGTTCAAAGCATTAAAAAAATGAATCCACTGCGGGAACACCTAACAGTTTGTTTACGCCATTGTCATCTTTGAATTTGTATAAGAAGAGGGATTATTACTAGATTTTTAATTTTAAACTTGAAATCAATGAATCCGAATGTGATGATCTCAGTTCAGCCCTCTTTATGTCTTTTCTAAGCTGTGATTAAAAGTAGCAAATTTCCAGATGGGGTCCATATATTATCTCATGCACTTTTCATGAGAAGTATTGCAGCAAACATGCTTTTCAACTGACCTTGTGCACAATGGTAGCACTTCTGACTCAAGATCATAAGGTTGCATGTTGATATCACATCAGGGTCAAGTAGCTCTTTCGTCTATTTATAACTTGATTTATGCTTGGGTTAAGATTGAAACGGAAACTGCGTAATCCTACTGACAATAGAATAACTGAACTTTGTTGCCACCTGTAAGTGCTGGGTTTAAAAATGAGTTTTATTTAAATTATATAGATTAATATCTTATCAACAATACTTTGATGAGAAATATTATTTGGTAATTGAGTTCAAAGCATTAAAAAAATTAATCAATGCCGGCAACACCTAACAGTTTGTTCACGCCATTGTCATCTTTGAATTTGTAAGAGAAGAGGGATTATTACTAGATTTTTAATTTTAAACTGGAAATCAATGAATCCGAATGTGATGATCTTAATTCAGCCCTCTTTTATGTCTTTTCTAAACTGTGATTGAAAGTAGCAAATTTCCAGATGGTTTCCATATATTATCTCATGCACTTTTCTTGAGAAGTACTGGAGCACACAGGCTGTTCAACTGACCTCGTGGTGCAACGGTAGCTCGTCTGACTCCAGATCAGAAGGTTGCGTGTTCAAATCACGTTGGGGTCAATAAACTAATTCATGGTTTCATAACTTGATTGATGCTTGGGTTAAGATTGAAACGGAAACTGCGTAATCTCCTTAACAGTAGAATAACTCAACTTTGTTGCAACTTGGCAGCACAGGGTTTAACAAAGTGTTTTTTTAAATTATATAGATTAATATCTTATCAACAATACTTTGACGAGAAATAACCTTTGGGAATTGAGTTCAAAGCATTAAAAAAATGAATCCACTGCGGGAACACCTAACAGTTTGTTTACGCCATTGTCATCTTTGAATTTGTAAAAGAAGAGGGATTATTACTAGATTTTTAATTTTAAACTTGAAATCAATGAATCCGAATGTGATGATCTCAGTTCAGCCCTCTTTATGTCTTTTCTAAGCTGTGATTAAAAGTAGCAAATTTCCAGATGGGGTCCATATATTATCTCATGCACTTTTCATGAGAAGTATTGCAGCAAACATGCTTTTCAACTGACCTTGTGCACAATGGTAGCACTTCTGACTCAAGGTCATAAGGTTGCATGTTGATATCACATCAGGGTCAAGTAGCTCTTTCGTCTATTCATAACTTGATAGATGATTGTGTTAAGATTGAAAACGGAAACTGCATAATTCTACTGACAATAGAATAATTCGACTTTGTTGCCACCTGTAGACAAAGTGTTTAAAAAAGGTGTTTTATTTAAATTATGTAGATTAAAATCTTATGAACAATACTTTGGTGAGAAATATCATTTGAGAATTGAGTTCAAAACATAAAAAAATAATCCATGCCGGGAACAGCTAACACTTTGTTCATGCCATTGTCATCTTTGAATTTGTAAGAAAAGAGAGTTTATTACTAGAGTTTACATTTTAAACTGGAAAACCCTGAATCTGAATGTCATGATCTTAATTCATCCTTGTTTATATCTTTCCCAAAATGTCATTAAAAGTAGCAAATTTCCAGATGGCTTCCATATATTATCTCATGCACTTTTCATGAGAAGTAATGGAGCACACATGCTTTTCAATTGACCTCGTGGTGCAACGGTAGCGCGTCTGACTCCAGATCAGAAGGTTGCGTGTTTAAATCACGTCGGGGTCAATTAACTCTTTCATCTTTTCATAACTTGATTTATGCTTGGGTTAAGATTGAAACGGAAACTGCGTAATCCTACTGACAATAGAATAACTCAACTTTGCTGCCACCTGTATGTGCTGGGTTTAAAAATGAGTTTTATTTAAATTATATAGATTAATATCTTATCAACAATACTTTGATGAGAAATACTATTTGGTAATTGAGTTCAAAGCATTAAAAAAATTAATCAATGCCGGCAACACCTAACAGTTTGTTCACGCCATTGTCATCTTTGAATTTGTAAGAGAAGAGGGATTATTACTAGATTTTTAATTTTAAACTGGAAATCAATGAATCTGAATGTGATGATCTTAATTCAGCCCTCTTTTATGTCTTTTCTAAACTGTGATTGAAAGTAGCAAATTTCCAGATGGCTTCCATATATTATCTCATGCACTTTTCTTGAGAAGCACTGGAGCACACGTGCTTTTCAACTGACCTCGTGGTGCAACGGTAGCGTATCTGACTCCAGATCAGAAGGTTGCGTATTCAAATCACGTCGGGGTCAATTAACTCTTTCATCTTTTCATAACTTGATTGATGCTTGGGTTAAGATTGAAACGAAAATTGCGTAATCCTACTAACAGTAGAATAACTCAACTTTGTTGCAACCTGGCAGCACAGGTTTTAACAAAGTGTTTTATTTAAATTATATAGATTAATATCTTATCAACAATACTTTGACGAGAAATATCCTTTGGGAATTGAGTTCAAAGCATTAAAAAAATGAATCCACTGCGGGAACACCTAACAGTTTGTTTACGCCATTGTCATCTTTGAATTTGTAAAAGAAGAGGGATTATTACTAGATTTTTAATTTTAAACTGGAAATCAATGAATCCAAATGTGATGATCTTAATTCAGCCCTCATTATGTCTTTTCTAAACTGTGATTGAAAGTAGCAAATTTCCAAATGGCTTCCATATATTATCTCATGCCCTTTTCTTGAGAAGTACTGGAGCACACATGCTTTTCAACTGACCTCGTGGCGCAACGGTAGCGCGTCTGACTCCAAATCAGAAGATTGCGTGTTCAAATCACGTCGGGGTCAATTAACTCTTTCATCTTTTCATAACTTGATTGATGCCTGGGTTAAGATTGAAACGGAAACTGCGTAATCTTACTAACAGTAGAATAACTCAACTTTGTTGCAACTTGGCAGCACAGGGTTTAACAAAGTGTTTTATTTAAATTATATAGATTAATATCTTATCAGCAATACTTTGACGAGAAATATCCTTTGGGAATTGAGTTCAAAGCATTAAAAAAATGAATCCACTGCGGGAACACCTAACAGTTCACGCCATTGTCATCTTTGAATTTGTAAGAGAAGAGGGATTATTACTAGATTTTTAATTTTAAACTGGAAATCAATGAATCCGAAAGAGATGATCTTAATTCAGCCCTCTTTATGTCTTTTCTAAACTGTGATTGAAAGTAGCAAATTTCCAGATGGCTTCCATATATTATCTCATGCACTTTTCTTGAGGAGTACTGGAGCACACATGCTTTTCAACTGACCTCGTGGCGCAACGGTAGCGCGTCTGACTCCAGATTAGAAGGTTGCGTGTTCAAATCATGTTAGGGTCAATAAACTCTCATCTTTTCATAACTTGATTGATGCTTGGGTTAAGATTGAAACGGAAACTGCGTATTCTTACTAACAGTAGAATAACTCAACTTTGTTGCAACTTGGCAGCACAGGGTTTAACAAAGTGTTTTATTTAAATTATATAGATTAATATCTTATCAACAATACTTTGATGAGAAATATCCTTTGGGAATTGAGTTCAAAGCATTAAAAAAATGAATCCACTGCGGGAACACCTAACAGTTTGTTCACGCCATTGTCATCTTTGAATTTGTAAGAGAAGAGGGATTATTACTGGATTTTTAATTTTAAACTGGAAATCAATGAATCCGAAAGTGATGATCTTAATTCAACTTGCAACTTGGCAGCACAGGGTTTAACAAAGTGTTTTATTTAAATTATATAGATTAATATCTTATCAACAATACTTTGATGAGAAATATCCTTTGGGAATTGAGTTCAAAGCATTAAAAAAATGAATCCACTGCGGGAACACCTAACAGTTTGTTCAAGCCATTGTCATCTTTGAATTTGTAAGAGAAGAGGGATTATTACTAGATTTTTAATTTTAAACTGGAAATCAATGAATCCGAAAGTGATGATCTTAATTCAGCCCTCTTTATGTATTTTCTAAACTGTGATTGAAAGTAGCAAATTTCCACATGGCTTCCATATATTATCTCATGCACTTTTCTTGAGAAGTACTGGAGCACACATGCTTTTCAACTGACCTCGTGGCGCAACGGTAGCGCGTCTGACTCCAGATCAGAAGGTTGCATGTTAAAATCACGTTGAGGTCAATAAACTCTTTCATCTTTTCATAACTTGATTGATGCTTGTGTTAAGATTGAAACGGAAACTGCGTAATCTTACTAACAGTAGAATAACTCAACTTTGTTGCAACTTGGCAGCATAGGGTTTAACAAAGTGTTTTATTTAAATTATATAGATTAATATCTTATCAACAATACTTTGATGAGTAATATCCTTTGGGAATTGAGTTCAAAGCATTAAAAAAATGAATCCACTGCGGGAACACCTAACAGTTTGTTCACGCCATTGTCATCTTTGAATTTGTAAGAGAAGAGGGATTATTACTAGATTTTTAATTTTAAACTGGAAATCAATGAATCCGAAAGTGATGATCTTAATTCAGCCCTCTTTATGTCTTTTCTAAACTGTGATTGAAAGTAGCAAATTTCCACATGCTTCCATATATTATCTCATGCACTTTTCTTGTGAAGTACTGGAGCACACATGCTTTTCAACCGACCTCGTGGCGCAATGGTAGCACGTCTGACTCCAGATCAGAAGGTTGTGTGTTCAAATCACGTCGGGGTCAATAAATTCTTTCATCTTTTCATAACTTGATTGATGCTTGGGTTAAGATTGAAACGGAAACTGCGTAATCCTACTAACAGTAGAATAACTCAACTTTGTTGCAACCTGGCAGCACAGGGTTTAACAAAGTGTTTTATTTAAATTATATAGATTAACATCTTATCAACAATACTTTGACGAGAAATATCCTTTGGGACTTGAGTTCAAAGCATTAAAAAAATGAATCCACTGCGGGAACACCTAACAGTTTGTTTACGCCATTGTCATCTTTGAATTTGTAAAAGAAGAGGGATTATTGCTAGATTTTTAATTTTAAACTTGAAATCAATGAATCCGAATGTGATGATCTTAATTCAGCCCTCTTTATGTCTTTTCTAAGCTGTGATTAAAAGTAGCAAATTTCCAGATGGGGTCCATATATTATCTCATGCACTTTTCATGTGAAGTATTGCAGCAAACATGCTTTTCATCTGACCTTGTGCACAATTGTAGCACTTCTGACTCAAGGTCATAAGGTTGCATGTTGATATCACATCAGGGTCAAGTAGCTCTTTCGTCTATTCATAACTTGATAGATGATTGTGTTAAGATTGAAAACGGAAACTGCGTAATTCTACTGACAATAGAATAATTCGACTTTGTTGCCACCTGTAGGCAAAGTGTTTAAAAAAGGTGTTTTATTTAAATTATGTAGATTAAAATCTTATCAACAATACTTTGGTGAGAAATATCATTTGAGAATTGAGTTCAAAACATAAAAAAATAATCCATGCCGGGAACAGCTAACACTTTGTTCATGCCATTGTCATCTTTGAATTTGTAAGAAAAGAGAGTTTATTACTAGATTTTACATTTTAAACTGGAAAACCCTGAATCTGAATGTCATGATCTTAATTCATCCTTGTTTATATCTTTCCCAAAATGTCATTAAAAGTAGCAAATTTCCAGATGGCTTCCATATATTATCTCATGCACTTTTCATGAGAAGTAATGGAGCACACATGCTTTTCAATCGACCTCGTGGTGCAACGGTAGCGCGTCTGACTCCAGATCAGAAGGTTGCGTGTTTAAATCACGTCGGGGTCAATTAACTCTTTCATCTTTTCATAACTTGATTTATGCTTGGATTAAAGGAAAGGTGCCGCATTTTATTTTTTGTATTAAAAATAATTGTTTATATAAACAATTATTTTTCATACAAACTTCCTTTTTTTAACTTTAACATTTTTTTAATTAATTTTTTTTTAAGCCACTGGGCGTCGCCATTTTGCTTTGCAGGAGTGTAAGTGAAGCTGCACGTCACTTACACTCTGCATTTATGGCACCCAGGGCATAGAGATCTGCGGTCGGGAGCCGACTCTATAGCTTGCATTATAAGCTGCTTTCTGCTCTGGTCTGGCCACGCCCCCTGAGCCGTCCTGCACAGCAGAGGCAGGAGATCAGCGCCATCTTCCTGGAGCTCACACTGCAGCTGTGAGCTCCAGCTACCAGGATAATCGCAGGAGCCCTGCAGCTATAGGAGGAGGAGGAGAAGACCAAGGAGGGGAGGGAGAAGAAAGGTCTCAGCAGGGAGCCGTAAGTATCAGTGGGAAGGGGGAGAGGGAATCTATTCCTATCCCTTGTGGTGCTGACTCTGAGCAGTGTATCTCCTCCCATGTTTGTTACTGTCTGCTGAGCTGTGTATCTAATCCTCTCCTGTGTGATACTGACTGAGCTGTGTATCTAATCCTCTCCTGTGTGATACTGACTGAGCTGTGTATCTAATCCTCTCCTGTGTGATACTGACTGAGCTGTGTATCTAATCCTCTCCTGTGTGATACTGTCTGAGCTGTGTATCTAATCCTCTCCTGTGTGATACTGACTGCTGAGCCAGGTATCTAATCCTTTCCTGTGTGATACTGTGCTGAGCTGTGTACCTAATCCTCTCCTGTGTGATACTGTCTGCTGAGCCATGCATCTAATCCTATCCTGTGTGATACTGTCTGAGCTGTGTATCTAATCCTCTCCTGTGTGATAGTCTGCTGAGCCATGTATCTAATCCTATCCTGTGTGATACTGTGCTGAGCCTTGTATCTAATCCTACCCTGTGTGATACTGTGCTGAGCCGTGTATCTAATCCTCTACTGTGGGATACTGTGTGCTGAGCCATGTATCTAATCCTATCCTGTGTGATACTGACTGAGCTGTGTATCTAATCCTCTCCTGTGTGATGCCGTCTGCTGAGCCATGTATCTAATCCTATCCTATGTGATACTGTGCTGAGCTTTGTATCTAATCCTATCCTGTATGATACTGACTGAGCTGTGTATCTAATCCTTTCCTATGCAGTCCTCTCCCCCGTTATGTGTGATCTATATGGCGGCGTTCTGTGAGAAGTATATGGCGGTACTATGTGATGTATATGGTGGTATTATGTGTGATCTATATGGCGATATGTGAGAACACTGGTGGTATTATGTGAGATCTATATGGCGGTATTATGTGTGCTCTATATGGCGGTATTATGTGTGCTCTATATGGCGGTATTATGTGTGCTCTATATGGCGGTATTATGTGAGATCTATATGGCGGTATGCTCTATATGGCGGTATTATGTGTGCTCTATATGGCGGTATTATGTGTGCTCTATATGGCGGTATTATGTGTGCTCTATATGGCGGTATTATGTGTGCTCTATATGGCGGTATTATGTGAGATCTATATGGTGGTATGCTCTATATGGCGGTATTATGTGTGCTCTATATGGCGGTATTATGTGTGCTCTATATGGCGGTATTATGTGAGAATACTCTGGCGTCGTTATTTGCGATGGTATTATGTGAGAACTATAGGACAGTATTATGTGTGCTCTATACGGCGGTATTATGAGTAATCTATATGGCGGTATTATGTGAGAACACTATGGAAGTATTATCTGCAGAAAGGGGACCAAATCTAGGGTGGTTCCGGTTGAGCAGCTGCACGCGGGTCTGGGGTAATAGAGGGGGCAGCATGACCTCCAGTTAGGTGCCTTCAGGGGAGGGCTGGTAAGGCAGCTGAAGAGAGGGGTCTCATGTTTATCGTTACTATATGGCTACATTTCCTTCCCAGCATCACCCCGGACTGCGCCTGTCACCTCGCTTTCACACATCGCCAGGACAGGATCTGAGGAGGGGAATGGGGTCTTTGCATGCAAAGCCTGGATCAGAACAGGCCATCAATCAGCAGAAATGTTTCCTGGATTTCTGAGGAGACGGTCCATCCATGTGTATAAAAGACAGCGCTCTATGTACAATCCCTGGCTGCTCTGCGCACCAAACAGGGTGCCCCCCATAGACCAGCACACTGCTCTCCTGAAATACTCTGTGCTGCTGTCACCCTGCTCCCTCCACCATATATCTCCCAGAATCCTTGCTGCCTGCCATCTTCGGTGACTGTCTACTTGTCAGTATAACTTTGCAGTCACCAACAAAATGGCTGCACACTGTGTTCCTGAATCCTCTCATCCCCTAGCAAACACCAGAAGGGGAGGAGAGGAGTGACATCACACCCATGTCAGCAGACTCAGCCCATAATTACTGCAGTGCAGTAATGTGAGCTAGTTGTACACTAGGTTTTTGTCAAATTTCATTAGCTGCTCCCCCTAGTGTTTAAAAGTGGAAATGCCAAACCTTTTAAAATTATTTTTCATATTTTACTAAATTAAAAACAAATGATAATATTTTTTAAGAAAATGTAAACATTAATTCTTTACATTTTTTCAATCGCTGGAAAAAAATTTTTTTTGATGGCACCTTCCCTTTAAGATTGAAACGGAAACTGCGTAATCCTACTGACAATAGAATAACTCAACTTTGTTGCCACCTGTCAGTGCAGGGTTTAAAAATGAGTTTTATTTAAATTATATAGATTAATATCTTATCAAAAATACTTTGACGAGAAATATTATTTGGGAATTGAGTTCAAAGCATTAAAAAAATTAATCAATGCTGGCAACACCTAACAGTTTGTTCACGCCATTGTCATCTTTGAATTTATAAGAGAAGAGGGATTATTACTAGATTTTTAATTTTAAACTGGAAATCAATGAATCCGAATGTGATGATCTTAATTCAGCCCTCTTTTATGTCTTTTCTAAACTGTGATTGAAAGTAGCAAATTTCCAGATGGCTTCCATATATTATCTCATGCACTTTTCTTGAGAAGTACTGGAGCACACGTGCTTTTCAACTGACCTCGTGGTGCAACAGTAGTGTGTCTGACTCCAGATCAGAAGGTTGCATGTTCAAATCACGTTGGGGTCAATAAACTCTTTCATCTTTTTATAACTTGATTGATGCTTGGGTTAAGATTGAAACGGAAACTGCGTAATCTTACTAACACTAGTGTTCTGTCCTCACTAAATGAGACAGGCCCATGTAGCTATCCAGTCAGCTAAACCGCTATACCGGGGTCCAATAAGGAGACTGTGGTTGAGTCTGTGCTTTATTAAACGTAGTGGTATATTGATGCGGTGAAACTGTGAACAATGATATACATAGAATCAGTGCATGGTAGGGAACAAATACATACTACACATGATAAACGTTATGCATTACATTTAGAAGGCTAGTAACTGGACTAGGAGTGCAACTGGTTAAGCTAGGCTAATATAGAGCAGAAATATCTACAGAGAGCATAAAGACATACCGGCAATGCAATCGCAAGGGGGATGAAGTGTAAGCTTCTTTCCTGGAAGGCAAACTGGAAGTGAAATGATAATGGAGGGAAATGTAGGCTGAGCTACCATAATGCATTGCAAAGGAGGAGGAGAATCAGACATAAAAAATACATAACAGAAAAATACAACTGTCAACATGACTCTGACCGCTAGAGGGAGTCAAAGCACTACAAATAAAGGTATGAATATATCAAGTCCTGTATACTGGCTGAGAAACTGCAAATTATGCAAACAGATAATTGGAAGTAACAAATTAGATGGCGGAGACAGAACACTCCCCGTCTGACATCAACGGATGTCACTACTCCTTTCTTCCGAAGGCAACAATAGGACCAGTTCAGATACCAGTCTGGAAAATGTCTTAGGTTCATTCCCTTTGGTCATCCTTAGTTCAACTTTGCGGACGTTGCCGTCCTTGCTCGGGAATGTTGCGGTAACTAGACCAAGTGGCCACTGGTTCCGGTGAATTTGACAGTCTTTCACAAGAACAAGGTCACCTACGTTAAGATTAGGTTTAGTAGATTGCCACTTCGTACGTGGCTGCAGGGTAGACAAATATTGTTTGCGCCACCTGTCCCAGAAAGTATTTGCAAGACTTTGTACCTGTCTCCATTGGCGCTTGTAGAGGTCCTTAGCGTCGAATCCTCCTGGAGGGGCACTGGACAGTCCCGTTTTCTGGGTAAGTAGAGTAGCTGGAGTCAATAGCAAGGGTTCCTCAGGGTCGTTAGGAACTGGAACCAGGGGTCTTGCGTTAATTATAGCTGCAGCTTCTGCCATGAAGGTGATGAGGCTTTCATGGGTGAGCCTCGCTGCTCCTTCTTGAAGAAGAGTGGAGTCAAGAATTCTCCGTACTAGACCAATCATTCGCTCCCAAGATCCTCCCATATGTGAAGAATGAGGTGGGTTGAATGACCATGTGCAACTTTGGTCACTGAGGAACCTCTCAAGAGTCTTATAGTCTAGATTTGAAGGTATTCCCAATTCCTTTGCTGCACCGATGAAGTTGGTACCTCTGTCTGAGCGTATGTGCTTGATAGGACCACGGATGGCAATAAAGCGTCTTAAGGCATTGATGAAGCTTGACGTGTCGAGGGACTCAATGACCTCTATGTGGACGGCTCTGATTGACATGCAAGTGAACATGACTGCCCAACGTTTACTATTGGCTTGGCCGCCTCTAGTACGTCGTGTAACAACTGACCAAGGCCCAAACACATCGAGACCAACGCTGGTAAAGGGAGGGTCTGGGCTGAGTCTATCTGCTGGTAGGTCAGCCATCTTTTGAGTTTGAGTCGAACCACGAAGCTTACGGCAGGTAATACATTTGTAGATGACACTACTGATGAGTCTCTTTGCACCGACGATCCACACACCGGCAGACCTGATGGCTCCTTCCGTAAATAGTCTTCCTTGGTGCTTGACCAGATTGTGGTAATGTTGTACGATTAGGTAGGCAACATGACATTTTCCGGGAAGTATAAGAGGGAATTTCTCCACAAACTCCATCTCAGCTTCTTTGAGTCGGCCTCCTACTCTCAGTAGGCCACTGTTGTCGATGAATGGGTCGAGTTTTCTCAATACGCTGCTCACTGGTATTGGAGCTTTGTTGATAAGACATTGGATTTCTGCAAAGTAGGTTTCTCTTTGAACAGTGAGGATGATGTGATTTCTAGAGAACTCTAAGTCGGAGGTAACATAGGTATTTTTACAAAGATGCCAACCTTTACATTTTTCTGTGCCACAAGTTCTGGTGGTCTTGAATGAGCGAGCTATATGAGTCAGGCAGGTAATAGCTCGAGTAAGTGACTTCCAACTTGAGAATCTGTCGAACCTGCAAGATCCAAGCTGGATAACAGAGGTCATTGTATGAAGTGTAGACACCTGAGGGCGGATTTAAGCATCTGAGTCCTCTCCTACTAGTTCAAAGGTGTCTGGAAAACATTCTTCAATGTACAATAGTTTTGGTCCTGACAGCCACGTTGTGCTTCCTAGTCGACTTGCGTCAACTCCTCTAGTTGCATGATCTGCAGGATTCTGGTCTGTGGGTATGTAATGCCACTGCTTTGGATGAACTGATCTCCTGATTCGTAGCACTCTGTTATTGACATAAACGTAGAATCGCCTGGTTTCGTTGTGGATATATCCCAGGACTACTTTGCTGTCTGAGTAGAACTTGGCCTGTGTCAGGTCGATATCCATTTCGGATGTGATGAACTCTGCTAACTCAATGGCTAGGACTGCGGCACAAAGCTCTAACCTGGGTATAGTGTGCTCTGGTTGTGGTGCGAGTTTGGCCTTCCCCATAATGAAACCAATGTGGCACTGACCTTTGGAGTCTACAGTTCTCAGGTAGGCAACAGCGGCAATCGCTTTGACAGAAGCATCTGCAAATACGTACAGTCTTTGGCTTTGTATTTCAGTAGATGGCACAGAGGCGTATGGTCTTGGCACATTCAGGTTGGAGAGTGCCGCTAACGAGTTCTTCCACTCTTCCCACTGGATCCTCTTATCAGGTGGCAGAGGTGCATCCCAGTCAGATGTTTCCCTAGTTAAGTCTCTTAGTAGGGCCTTGCCTTGTATAGTAACAGGAGCTGCGAAACCCTAGGGATCGTACAGACTGTTGATGGTAGACAGGACGCCTCTACGTGCGAAAGGCCTTTCTTCTTGGTTGACCTGAAAGGTGAAAGTGTCTGACTGTAGATTCCAGAGAAGCCCAAGGCTGCATTGCATTAATGCGGGGTCTGACCCCAGGTCCAGGTCTCTGAGACCATTACATAGGTCCTGAGAAGAGAATGCTTCCATGAGTTCTTGGCTGTTTGAGGCTATTTTATGAAGCCTAAGGTTCGAGCAGGCAAGCATGTCCTGGGCTCTCCTGAGAAGACTGATGGCAGTCTCATTTGAAGGCATGGCTTTCAGACAGTCGTCGACGTAAAAGTCCTTTTCTATGAATTGTCTGACATCTGCTCCGTATTCTGCTTCTCCTTCCTGAGCCGACCTTTTGAGTCCATAAATGGCGACTGCAGGGGAAGGACTGTTGCCAAAGATGTGCACTCTCATGCGATACTCTGTGACTTCTTTAGTAGGATCATTGTCTCTGTACCAGAAGAATCTTAGGAAGTTCCTGTCTCTCTCTCTCACAAGGAAACAATGGAACATTTGCTGGATGTCAGCGATGAAGGCAATGGAATACTTACGGAAGCGCATAAGTACTCCCAGCAGTTTGTTATTGAGGTCTGGTCCTGTTAGTAGAACGTCATTTAGGGAGACATCATTAAATTTGGCACTGGAATCGAACACCACTCTAATCTGGCCTGGTTTCTTAGGGTGGTATACTCCGAACATAGGTAGGAACCAGCATTCTTCAGAGTCTTTGAGAGTGGGAGCTAGTTCTGCGTGACAGTTTTCAAAAATCTTTGACATGAAGGAGAAAAAGTGATCTTTCATCTCTGGTTTCTTTTGCAGATTACGTTTGAGAGAGGAGAAACGTTGTAATGCCTGATTTCTGTTGTTCTGTAGACGTGGTCTGTGGGTTTTGAAGGGAAGAGGTGCGACCCAGCTGTTGGTCTCATCTTTAACGAGTCCCTTGTCCATTGCCTCCAAGAACAACTTGTCCTCTACCGACATTGCCACTTGGTTGTCCTGCTTAGTTCTCTGGAAGACTGTGCACCCTAACTGATCCTCATAGCTTCCCGACACTATACTGCTGTCGTGAGTAAAGTCTATTAAATGGTTGGGCAGTTGGATGCTGTGTGGCAGTTCCCTGACATGGAACTCATTGATACAAGGTTGAAACAGAGATGGTCGTCCTTTCTCCAATGTATTTGTCAGCATGCTTGTCACAGAAGATGGGGCGTGCATGCGTCCCAAGCATACGTTGCCAATTATGACCCATCCTAGGTCTAGCTTTTGGGCATAGGGAGCATTGTGGAGTCCATTGATATGACGTCTCACTTTATGAACCTGCAGGATATCTCTCCCCAACAGCAGAATTATCTGGGCCTGATGGTCGAGTTCCGGTATAAGGTGTGCTATTCGCTTTAAGTGAGCGTGATGGATTGCTACATCTGGCGTAGGGATTTCAGATCTGTTGTCTGGGATCTGGTTACATTCGATGATCGTAGGTAGTGGTAGGCAGAATTGTCCGTCTAATGACTCGATTTGGTAGTCTGTAGCTTTTCTGCCTGCTGTTGTCACAGTACCTGCACACGTCTTTAATGAGTAGGGAGTGCTTGGCCCTTTGATGTTGAATAGGTCAAAGAATGTTGATCTTGCCATGGATCGATTACTTTGATCATCCAAGATAGCATACAGTCTTACAGCCTGGTCTCTATGGCCTTTTGGGTATACTCTGACAAGGCATATTTTTGAACAGGACCTACTGTCTATTGTCCCTTTGCAGACCTCGGTACATTGTGAAGTGATCTCTGGCGTAGCTGTATCAGTGTTCCTTTCCTCCCCGCCATGCTCACTGTCAGCTGGCGTGTTTTGTGCACTCCATGGAGCTGGGCCTGGGTGTAGAGCAGTGTTATGGTCTGTGGTGCCACATTCTGTGCATTTTACACTGACCTTGCAGTCCTTGGCGAGATGAGTTGTGGATGAGCAGCACTTGTAGCAGATACCATTCTCTTTCAGGAAGCTTCTGCGGTCTGGCATAGATTTTCCTCTGAAGGCTCTGCATTTCAGGAGAGGATGAGGCTTCTGATGAAGTGGGCACTGCTTGTCAGGGTCCTGCACCTTTGTCTCTGATTGGGAGCAGCCAGCAGACCTGTAATTAGAACCTGGAGAAGAAACATAAGTCTTGTGTACTGCCACGGATGTTCTGCGTGGATTTGCAGGTGGTGACGGTGTGGCATATGGCATTGCAAAGTCAAAGCTGGGATCGTTTCTAATTCTCGCTTGTTGGTGTATAAAGTCTACAAAAACGGAGAAGGGGGGAAATGGAACACTGTGTTTGTATTTGTACGTGGAACCATGTGTGAGCCACCTCTCCTGTAGATTGTAGGGCAACTTCTGGACTATAGGGTTAACACCTCTGGCTGTGTCGAGAAATGCAAGTCCCTGTAGGTCGT
Source organism: Ranitomeya variabilis (assembly GCF_051348905.1). Lineage (NCBI taxonomy): Eukaryota > Metazoa > Chordata > Amphibia > Anura > Dendrobatidae > Ranitomeya > Ranitomeya variabilis. Next base: position 39,255,613 of record NC_135236.1, read on the forward strand.
CCTCGTATTTGGCAACTTGGACTTCCTTTAGTAGGTCGCTTAGCTCTCTAAGTTTCTGGAGACCTTTGTTAGAAATTTTAGGAAAGTCATCGATTCTTTTGAACAAGGCTCTTTCTATTACCTCTGCCGAACCGTAACACTCATTCAGCCTCTTCCAGATCTCTCTGAGGCCAGTCTCCAGGCGATTTATATTAATGTCTCTGATTCTTACTGCGTGTTTGACTGACTCTTCTCCCAGGTATTTCACTAACAGGTCTATCTCTTCCCTGTGTTGTAGCCCCAAGTCTCTAATGACATTTTGGAAGGAAGCTTTCCAAGCTCTGTATCCTTCAGCTTGGTCAGTGAATTTCATGAGCCCCTTGGCAACCAGTTCACGTCGTGTGAAGAACCTGGCAAATTCTGTCGTGAACCGGTTGTCAGCAGAGTAAGCTGGTGATGGGTCGCCCTGATAGTGATGTGAGGTGCGTTCATACCTGTTAGTGTCCTCAGGGTGGCGCCAGCCTGTGTCGTATTGCTTCGGTCTGACGTACGGTGTGTCAGCAGGGTGATCCACATTGGTTACCTGGTGAGGGGCAAGGTAGTCATTAGCAGAGTTGTTTTGCGTCACGTTTTCGAGTTTGTTTCTGTCCTGGAGCTGAGCCTCGTGATGACTCTCGCTCACTTCGCTGGAGACGTCGTATTCTCGTTTTGGTGCTGGTTCAGGGTTATAGTTTGGATCAGGAAGTTCATTAACATACTGAGATGTGCGTTGTGGTGAGTCTTGTAGTGGAAACTCCAGACTCGACATACTGCTTTGGCTATGCAGCTTGGGACTTTGCGCGGCTTCTAGCGACTCCGCTTCAGCGAGGGCTGTGGCAGCTTCCCTTTTTGCTGCTAGGCTTTCTAAGGCGGCATCCACACGTGCCTTTTCTAACTGCGTCCTTCTCTCTTGGTCGGCTCTCTCTAAGCGTGACCTTCTCTATTGCTCGTCTCTCTCTAATTGTGACCTTCTCTCTTCGTCATCTAAGCGTGCCTTTTCTAATTTAAGTTGCATCTCTTGGTCAGCAAAGCTCGCTCGTATTTTGGCGGCTTCAGCATTTGCGCGGGCAATGGCGACCGCGCTGCTGATGGATGTTGTCTTTGAGGAGACGGAAGTAACAGATCTTGTTCTATGCGATTTGTGAGACATGGTGTCTTGGGAAAGTGCTTGGCTGTGCAGAGATTGCTGTAGCTGTATTTAGTCTCTGAGTAGCCGGTGACTTGAATCCCACTAGTTGGATGGCTGCCGTTTCACTGTTCTGTCCTCACTAAATGAGACAGGCCCATGTAGCTATCCAGTCAGCTAAACCGCTATACCGGGGTCCAATAAGGAGACTGTGGTTGAGTCTGTGCTTTATTAAACGTAGTGGTATATTGATGCGTTGAAACTGTGAACAATGATATACATAGAATCAGTGCATGGTAGGGAACAAATACATACTACACATGATAAACGTTATGCATTACATTTAGAAGGCTAGTAACTGGACTAGGAGTGCAACTGGTTAAGCTAGGCTAATATAGAGCAGAAATATCTACAGAGAGCATAAAGACATACCGGCAATGCAATCGCAAGGGGGATGAAGTGTAAGCTTCTTTCCTGAAAGGCAAACTGGAAGTGAAATGATAATGGAGGGAAATGTAGGCTGAGCTACCATAATGCATTGCAAAGGAGGAGGAGAATCAGACATAAAAAATACATAACAGAAAAATACAACTGTCAACATGACTCTGACCGCTAGAGGGAGTCAAAGCACTACAAATAAAGGTATGAATATATCAAGTCCTGTATACTGGCTGAGAAACTGCAAATTATGCAAACAGATAATTGGAAGTAACAAATTAGATGGCGGAGACAGAACAACTAGAATAACTCAACTTTGTTGCAACTTGGCAGCACAGGGTTTAACAAAGTGTTTTATTTAAATTATATAGATTAATATCTTATCAACAATACTTTGACGAGAAATATCCTTTGGGAATTGAGTTCAAAGCATTAAAAAAATGAATCCACTGCGGGAACACCTAACAGTTTGCTCACACCATTGTCATCTTTGAATTTGTAAAAGAAGAGGGATTATTACTAGATTTTTAATTTTCAACTGGAAATCAATGAATCCGAAAGTGATTATCTTAATTCAGCCCTCTTTATGTCTTTTCTAAACTGTGATTGAAAGTAGCAAATTTCCACATGGCTTCCATATATTATCTCATGCACTTTTCTTGAGAAGTACTAGAGCACACATGCTTTTCAACTGACCTCGTGGCGCAACGGTAGCGCGTCTGACTCCAGATCAAAAGGTTGCGTGTTCAAATCATGTCGGGGTCAATAAACTCTTTCATCTTTTCATAACTTGATTGATGCTTGGGTTAAGATTGAAAAGGAAACTGCGTAATCCTACTAACAGTAGAATAACTCAACTTTGTTGCAACCTGGCAGCACAGGGTTTAACAAAGTGTTTTATTTAAATTATATAGATTAATATCTTATCAACAATACTTTGACGAGAAATATCCTTTGGGAATTGAGTTCAAAGCATTAAAAAAATGAATCCGCTGCGGGAACACCTAACAGTTTGTTTACGCCATTGTCATCTTTGAATTTGTAAGAGAAGAGGGATTATTACTAGATTTTTAATTTTAAACTGGAAATCAATGAATCCAAATGTGATGATCTTAATTCAGCCCTCTTTATGTCTTTTCTAAACTGTGATTGAAAGTAGCAAATTTCCAAATGGCTTCCATATATTATCTCATGCACTTTTCTTGAGAAGTACTGGAGCACACATGCTTTTCAACTGACCTCGTGGCGCAACGGTAGCGCGTCTGACTCCAGATCAGAAGGTTGCGTGTTCAAATCACGTCGGGGTCAATTAACTCTTTCATCTTTTCATAACTTGATTGATGCTTGGGTTAAGATTGAAACGGAAACTGCATAATCTTACTAACAGTAGAATAACTCAACTTTGTTGCAACTTGGCAGCATAGGGTTTAACAAAGTGTTTTATTTAAATTATATAGATTAATATCTTATCAACAATTCTTTGACGAGAAATATCCTTTGGGAATTGAGTTCAAAGCATTAAAAAAATGAATCCACTGCGGGAACACCTAATAGTTTGTTCACGCCATTGTCATCTTTGAATTTGTAAGAGAAGAGGGATTATTACTAGATTTTTAATTTTAAACTGGAAATCAATGAATCCGAAAGTGATGATCTTAATTCAGCCCTCTTTATGTCTTTTCTAAACTGTGATTTAAAGTAGCAAATTTCCAGATGGCTTCCATATATTATCTCATGCACTTTTCTTGAGAAGTACTGGAGCACACATGCTTTTCAACTGACCTCGTGGCGCAATGGTAGCGCGTCTGACTCCAGGTCAGAAGGTTGCGTGTTCAAATCATGTCGGGGTCAATAAACTCTTTCATCTTTTCATAACTTGATTGATGCTTGGGTTAAGATTGAAACGGAAACTGCGTAATCCTACTAACAGTAGAATAACTCAACTTTGTTGCAACCTGGCAGCACAGGGTTTAACAAAGTGTTTTATTTAAATTATATAGATTAATATCTTATCAACAATACTTTGACGAGAAATATCCTTTGGGAATTGAGTTCAAAGCATTAAAAAAATGAATCCACTATGGGAACACCTAACAGTTTGTTCACGCCATTGTCATCTTTGAATTTGTAAGAGAAGAGGGATTATTACTAGATTTTTAATTTTAAACTGGAAATCAATGAATCCGAATGTGATGATCTGAATTCAGCCCTCTTTATGTCTTTTCTAAGCTGTGATTAAAAGTAGCAAATTTCCAGATGGGGTCCATATATTATCTCATGCACTTTTCATGTGAAGTATTGCAGCAAACATGCTTTTCAACTGACCTTGTGCACAATGGTAGCACTTCTGACTCAAGATCATAAGGTTGCATGTTGATATCACATCAGGGTCAAGTAGCTCTTTCGTCTATTCATAACTTGATAGATGATTGTGTTAAGATTGAAAACGGAAACTGCGTAATTCTACTGACAATAGAATAATTCGACTTTGTTGCCACCTGTAGGCAAAGTGTTTAAAAAAGGTGTTTTATTTAAATTATGTAGATTAAAATCTTATCAACAATACTTTGGTGAGAAATATCATTTGAGAATTGAGTTCAAAACATAAAAAAATAATCCATGCCGGGAACAGCTAACACTTTGTTCATGCCATTGTCATCTTTGAATTTGTAAGAGAAGAGGGATTATTACTAGATTTTTAATTTTAAACTGGAAATCAATGAATCCGAAAGTGATGATCTTAATTCAGCCCTCTTTATGTCTTTTCTAAACTGTGATTGAAAGTAGCAAATTTCGAGATGGCTTCCATATATTATCTCATGCACTTTTCTTGAGAAGTACTGGAGCACACATGCTTTTCAACTGACCTCGTGGCGCAACGGTAGCGCGTCTGACTCCAGATCAGAAGGTTGCGTGTTCAAATCACGTCGGGGTCAATTAACTCTTTCATCTTTTCATAACTTGATTGATGCTTGGGTTAGGATTGAAACGGAAACTGCGTAATCCTACTAAGGATGTGCACACGTCAGGCTTTTTCCTCAGGTTTTGTAGCCAAAACCAGGAGTGGAACAATTAGAGGAAAAGTGTAATAGAAACATATGCACCACTTCTGCATTTATCACCCACTCCTGGTTTTGGCTACAAAACCTGAGGAAAAAGCCTGACAAAAACCTGACAAAATCCTGACGTGTGCACATAGCCTCACAGTAGAGTAACTCAACTTTGTTGCAACCTGGCAGCACAGGGTTTAACAAAGTGTTTTATTTAAATTATATAGATTAATATCTTATCAACAATACTTTGACGAGAAACATCCTTTGGGAATTGAGTTCAAAGCATTAAAAAAATGAATCCACTGCGGGAACACCTAACAGTTTGTTTACGTCATTGTCATCTTTGAATTTGTAAAAGAAGAGGGATTATTACTAGATTTTTAATTTTAAACTTGAAATCAATGAATCCGAATGTGATGATCTTAATTCAGCCCTCTTTATGTCTTTTCTAAGCTGTGATTAAAAGTAGCAAATTTCCAGATGGGGTCCATATATTATCTCATGCACTTTTCATGAGAAGTATTGCAGCACTTCTGACTCAAGGTCATAAGGTTGCATGTTGATATCACATCAGGGTCAAGTAGCTCTTTCGTCTATTCTTAACTTGATAGATGATTGTGTTAAGATTGAAAACGGAAACTGCGTAATTCTACTGACAATAGAATAATTCGACTTTGTTGCCACCTGTAGGCAAAGTGTTTAAAAAAGGTGTTTTATTTAAATTATGTAGATTAAAATCTTATCAACAATACTTTGGTGAGAAATATCATTTGAGAATTGAGTTCAAAACATAAAAAAATAATCCATGCCGGGAACAGCTAACACTTTGTTCATGCCATTGTCATCTTTGAATTTGTAAGAGAAGAGGGATTATTACTAGATTTTTAATTTTAAACTGGAAATCAATGAATCCGAAAGTGATGATCTTAATTCAGCCCTCTTTATGTCTTTTCTAAACTGTGATTGAAAGTAGCAAATTTCGAGATGGCTTCCATATATTATCTCATGCACTTTTCTTGAGAAGTACTGGAGCACACATGCTTTTCAACTGACCTCGTGGCGCAACGGTAGCGCGTCTGACTCCAGATCAGAAGGTTGCGTGTTCAAATCACGTCGGGGTCAATTAACTCTTTCATCTTTTCATAACTTGATTGATGCTTGGGTTAGGATTGAAACGGAAACTGCGTAATCCTACTAAGGATGTGCACACGTCAGGCTTTTTCCTCAGGTTTTGTAGCCAAAACCAGGAGTGGAACAATTAGAGGAAAAGTATAATAGAAACATATGCACCACTTCTGCATTTATCACCCACTCCTGGTTTTAGCTACAAAACCTGAGGAAAAAGCCTGACAAAAACCTGACAAAATCCTGACGTGTGCACATAGCCTCACAGTAGAGTAACTCAACTTTGTTGCAACCTGGCAGCACAGGGTTTAACAAAGTGTTTTATTTAAATTATATAGATTAATATCTTATCAACAATACTTTGACGAGAAACATCCTTTGGGAATTGAGTTCAAAGCATTAAAAAAATGAATCCACTGCGGGAACACCTAACAGTTTGTTTACGTCATTGTCATCTTTGAATTTGTAAAAGAAGAGGGATTATTACTAGATTTTTAATTTTAAACTTGAAATCAATGAATCCGAATGTGATGATCTTAATTCAGCCCTCTTTATGTCTTTTCTAAGCTGTGATTAAAAGTAGCAAATTTCCAGATGGGGTCCATATATTATCTCATGCACTTTTCATGAGAAGTATTGCAGCACTTCTGACTCAAGGTCATAAGGTTGCATGTTGATATCACATCAGGGTCAAGTAGCTCTTTCGTCTATTCTTAACTTGATAGATGATTGTGTTAAGATTGAAAACGGAAACTGCGTAATTCTACTGACAATAGAATAATTCGACTTTGTTGCCACCTGTAGGCAAAGTGTTTAAAAAAGGTGTTTTATTTAAATTATGTAGATTAAAATCTTATCAACAATACTTTGGTGAGAAATATCATTTGAGAATTGAGTTCAAAACATAAAAAAATAATCCATGCCGGGAACAGCTAACACTTTGTTCATGCCATTGTCATCTTTGAATTTGTAAGAAAAGAGAGTTTATTACTAGATTTTACATTTTAAACTGGAGAACCCTGAATCTGAATGTCATGATCTTAATTCATCCTTGTTTATATCTTTCCCAAAATGTCATTAAAAGTAGCAAATTTCCAGATGGCTTCCATATATTATCTCATGCACTTTTCATGAGAAGTAATGGAGCACACATGCTTTCCCATCGACCTCGTGGTGCAACGGTAGCGCGTCTGACTCCAGATCAAAAGGTTGCGTGTTTAAATCACGTTGGGGTCAATTAACTCTTTCATCTTTTCATAACTTGATTTATGCTTGGGTTAAGATTGAAACAGAAACTGCGTAATCCTACTGACAATAGAATAACTCAACTTTGTTGCCACCTGTCAGTGCTGGGTTTAAAAATGAGTTTTATTTAAATTATATAGATTAATATCTTATCAACAATACTTTGACGAGAAATATTATTTGGGAATTGAGTTCAAAGCATTAAAAAAATGAATCAATGCCGGCAACACCTAACAGTTTGTTCACGCCATTGTCATCTTTGAATTTGTAAGAGAAGAGGGATTATTACTAGATTTTTAAATTTAAACTGGAAATCAATGAATCCGAATGTGATGATCTTAATTCAGCCCTCTTTTATGTCTTTTCTAAACTGTGATTGAAAGTAGCAAATTTCCAGATGGCTTCCATTTATTATCTCATGCACATTTCTTGAGAAGTACTGGAGCACATATGCTTTTCAACTGACCTCGTGGCGAAACAGTAGCGCATCTGACTCCAGATCAGAAGGTTGCGTGTTCAAATCACGTCGGGGTCAATTAACTCATCTTTTCATAACTTGATTGATGCTTGGATTAAGATTGAAACGGAAACTGCGTAATCCTACTAACAGTAGAATAACTCAACTTTGTTGCAACCTGTCAGCACAGGGTTTAACAAAGTGTTTTATTTAAATTATATAGATTAATATCTTATCAACAATACTTTGACGAGAAATATCCTTTGGGAATTGAGTTCAAAGCATTAAAAAAATTAATCCACTGCGGGAACACCTAACAGTTTGTTTACGCCATTGTCATCTTTGAATTTGTAAGAGAAGAGGGATTATTACTAGATTTTTAATTTTAAACTGGAAATCAATGAATCCAAATGTGATGATCTTAATTCAGCCCTCTTTATGTCTTTTCTAAACTGTGATTGAAAGTAGCAAATTTCCAAATAGCTTCCATACATTATCTCATGCACTTTTATTGAGAAGTACTGGAGCACACATGCTTTTCAACTGAGCTCGTGGCGCAACGGTACCGCATCTGACTCCAGATCAGAAGGTTGCGTGTGCAAATCACGTCGGGGTCAATTAACTCATCTTTTCATAACTTGATTGATGCTTGGGTTAAGATTGAAACGGATTGCCCAAAAAAATATATTCCAAGCCAAAACTTCATAAAATATAAATTTTATTTAAAATAACGAGAACAGACCACAGTTACACAATATATTATTTATCAAGAATATGTAAAATATATATATAAAATTGATGGACAAGATAACCTACTTTTACATTTAATATATAAATAAAATCAAATAAAATCCAAATGTGGCAGAGGACAGGGAATAACAGACTGAAAGGCACTAAAATATATATACAAAATCCTGTTGTCAGGATGTGCACATGCACCGGCAGAAAAATAATGCTATATCTCCATATAAATATTTCAAGTGCATACACATCTGTGTACATATACACCCATATACACACCTAAGTAAGTGTGCATAATTATCAATTAGTGATGAAGCTAGTGCTTGCAAGAAGTGAAAAACCTGCTACAAAAATATAATTATAATAATACGTGAATTACAAAAAATGGTGCCAAAACAAATCTCAAAAACATAAGTAATGTGCTAAAATGTGCAATTATATCAATATGCAAATAAATGACCAATTAATAACACTGCTGAAATAGTGCACAAAAATCAAACTGAAATAAGATTACCCATCTGCGGTGCACCAAAATGAATGAGAGATTTGCTGCTGCCGTTTGTAATGAAAGTGAATTTGTACCCACCAGTCTGAGATTCAAGCTGTCCCCCGCACACACCACTCCTACGCACGTTTCGCTATCGCTTCGTCAGGGAGTGATGTGACAGAGGTCAGTGAATCTTATATAGGGGAATATCAGCTGAAGAAGTTATTATAATCAGCAGACGTCATACTACATGACGCCGCTACTCACGAATGCAGCCGCCATCACCGCCGGGCAGAAGTCCGAAGTCACGTGACCGAGTGCGTCCGAGGACACAGTCAAACACGCCCCATCAGACAACCATCCACACAGCGAGGCGGGCGCATGCGCAGTGCAGCGTACGGCGTCGCTGCAGCCATATACAAGAAGGGCAAATAATAACTGATAATAAAGAAGTAAGGGCATATATATATCTACTCAGACAAAAATATATAATAAGGAAATAAATACTCCTGTGTATTCAATCAAAGTAAAATATATATGACATATACAATTTATACCTATTAAACAACATACAAGGTGAATATATTAAAATACTTCAATTTAAAACTAACCATATCCGTGTACAAAATATACATAAAAATATGCATATAAAAATACATAGAAAAAATACCATTGTACCAACATAAATAAATACCTACACAACCATATACATATATACATGCTAATATATGCTCATATATACTAAACATTTGCACATACACCCAGTAATGAAATAAATATATATATAAAAGTATTTGTATATAGCAGCAAAATTTAAAACAGCAATTCCAACTTTTATTGCGCAATATTACAATAAATGAGTGTGTAGGCCAAATGCTCTCATCATTAAACGATGCTGTTATTATATATCACACATGCACACACTAACAGTAAAACCCCAAAGATTACACTACGACTGTCACTAATACTTACCAGAACACTACGAATAAAGATATATATAAATATATTAAAGGAAACTAGAAAAACCCCACTGCTCATTTAATCCATGTGGTATCATACTCTGCAGCATGGTGATCCATTTGCACTCTTTTTGTGCTAATTTTCTACTGCAGTCTCCCCTCCTATTCCCGGGATATAATCGATCTATACCTCTGACTTTCAGACAGTGTGACTGTCCTTGATGATACTTACGAAAATGTCTTGCCAACGGTTTCAACTTACTAAAGTTGGAAAAATCTTCAATTTTAACTTTATCTGCAGCTTTGATATCCTTTATGTGCTCCAAAACTCGGACACGCAACTCACGTGTAGTCATGCCCACATATATGAGACCACATGGGCATGTGGCTACATATATCACCATAGAGGTGCGACAATTAATGAAATGTAAGATTTTATATTTGCGATTACCCATCGAACCACAAAATACATCCGTTTTTTCCATAAATTGGCATGCTTTACATGAACCACAGCTTACACAACCCCATTTCGGGCCCCTAGAATCAAATATAAATTTTGAATTATTAGGTACATAATGACTATGAATCAAGGAATCCCTCAGAGTTTTGCTACGTTTGGCAACAATATGAGGATGTTCCGATAAATGTTTGGATAATAAGGGGTCCTGCATTAGAATAGGCCAATATTTGGAAATGACATCATTCATTTCTCGCCATCTAGAATGGTAATTCGTGATCAGGCGGACTTGTCCATCAAAACTTTTGTTGTTAGCTGTTTTAGAAGTCAATAAAGATTGGCGGTCTGTATTCTTAGCTCTAATATAAGCTTTTTTGATGTTATCAGAGCGGTACCCCCGTTGTAAAAATCTCGATGTCAGTTCTTGGGCCTGTTGTTCAAAGTTTTCCTCCTGATCACATATCCGCCTGGCTCTTAAGAATTGTCCTGTAGGTATTGCCTTAATAACATGAGTTGGATGTGATGACTTAGCATGTAATAAAGTATTGGCGCTTGTTTCTTTGCGGAAAATAGTTGTATGCAGTTGTCCCCAATTGTCCACAGATGTTCCCAGATCCAAGAAATTAATCGAATCTTGTGTAATAGTCCAAGTAAGTTTGATGTTGACAGAGTTGTTATTTAAATATTCCAGATATTTATCCAAGTCAACCTTCGGACCCTGCCAGATGAACAAAATATCATCAATAAATCTCATCCATGAAATTATTGATCCCTCTGTCACACAATCCGCATTCATGACATATTCGTGTTCCCATAGGCCCATAAATAAATTGGCGTATGACGGTGCGAAAGCCGCACCCATGGCCACGCCTCTTTTTTGAAGGTAGAATCTGTCTTTAAATACGAAATAATTGTGTGCTAAAGCATATTCAAGAAGTTGCATCAAAAAACCCACAAAAGAAACGTCAAAGTTACAGCTTGATAGATACTTCTTAATTGCACCCAAACCGTGTTCATGCGGAATCGATGTGTATAGAGATTCGACGTCGCAAGTTACTAAATACATATCCTTACTCATATACACATCGTCCAATCTTCGTAGTGCATCAGTCGTATCTTTTATATATGAGGGAAGTTCCGAGACTAAGGGTTTGAGATAATAATCCAGAAATTTGGAGATAGGTTCCAACAAGCTACCATTACCGGAAATAATTGGGCGGCCCGGAGGGTCCGATAAAGGAGGAAATGTTGTTGTTTGGCCATCAAATTTATATGAGAAGGAAGCAGGTAGACAATTAACTGATCCCCAATGTTATCAGAGACTATCTAATGATCCCACCTTACAATATCAAAAAGAATTATTTAATATTTTGGATCAGGCTTTAAATGATGGCATTATACCTAAAAAGACTTGGGAGGGCTTGAGAATAGAATTACCATCAGTATCAACATTTTATCTTTTACCCAAAGTTCATAAAAACATGACTGACCCTCCGGGCCGCCCAATTATTTCCGGTAATGGTAGCTTGTTGGAACCTATCTCCAAATTTCTGGATTATTATCTCAAACCCTTAGTCTCGGAACTTCCCTCATATATAAAAGATACGACTGATGCACTACGAAGATTGGACGATGTGTATATGAGTAAGGATATGTATTTAGTAACTTGCGACGTCGAATCTCTATACACATCGATTCCGCATGAACACGGTTTGGGTGCAATTAAGAAGTATCTATCAAGCTGTAACTTTGACGTTTCTTTTGTGGGTTTTTTGATGCAACTTCTTGAATATGCTTTAGCACACAATTATTTCGTATTTAAAGACAGATTCTACCTTCAAAAAAGAGGCGTGGCCATGGGTGCGGCTTTCGCACCGTCATACGCCAATTTATTTATGGGCCTATGGGAACACGAATATGTCATGAATGCGGATTGTGTGACAGAGGGATCAATAATTTCATGGATGAGATTTATTGATGATATTTTGTTCATCTGGCAGGGTCCGAAGGTTGACTTGGATAAATATCTGGAATATTTAAATAACAACTCTGTCAACATCAAACTTACTTGGACTATTACACAAGATTCGATTAATTTCTTGGATCTGGGAATATCTGTGGACAATTGGGGACAACTGCATACAACTATTTTCCGCAAAGAAACAAGCGCCAATACTTTATTACATGCTAAGTCATCACATCCAACTCATGTTATTAAGGCAATACCTACAGGACAATTCTTAAGAGCCAGGCGGATATGTGATCAGGAGGAAAACTTTGAACAACAGGCCCAAGAACTGACATCGAGATTTTTACAACGGGGGTACCGCTCTGATAATATCAAAAAAGCTTATATTAGAGCTAAGAATACAGACCGCCAATCTTTATTGACTTCTAAAACAGCTAACAACAAAAGTTTTGATGGACAAGTCCGCCTGATCACGAATTACCATTCTAGATGGCGAGAAATGAATGATGTCATTTCCAAATATTGGCCTATTCTAATGCAGGACCCCTTATTATCCAAACATTTATCGGAACATCCTCATATTGTTGCCAAACGTAGCAAAACTCTGAGGGATTCCTTGATTCATAGTCATTATGTACCTAATAATTCAAAATTTATATTTGATTCTAGGGGCCCGAAATGGGGTTGTGTAAGCTGTGGTTCATGTAAAGCATGCCAATTTATGGAAAAAACGGATGTATTTTGTGGTTCGATGGGTAATCGCAAATATAAAATCTTACATTTCATTAATTGTCGCACCTCTATGGTGATATATGTAGCCACATGCCCATGTGGTCTCATATATGTGGGCATGACTACACGTGAGTTGCGTGTCCGAGTTTTGGAGCACATAAAGGATATCAAAGCTGCAGATAAAGTTAAAATTGAAGATTTTTCCAACTTTAGTAAGTTGAAACCGTTGGCAAGACATTTTCGTAAGTATCATCAAGGACAGTCACACTGTCTGAAAGTCAGAGGTATAGATCGATTATATCCCGGGAATAGGAGGGGAGACTGCAGTATAAAATTAGCACAAAAAGAGTGCAAATGGATCACCATGCTGCAGAGTATGATACCACATGGATTAAATGAGCAGTGGGGTTTTTCTAGTTTCCTTTAATATATTTATATATATCTTTATTCGTAGTGTTCTGGTAAGTATTAGTGACAGTCGTAGTGTAATCTTTGGGGTTTTACTGTTAGTGGTGCATGTGTGATATATAATAACAGCATCGTTTAATGATGAGAGCATTTGGCCTACACACTCATTTATTGTAATATTGCGCAATAAAAGTTGGAATTGCTGTTTTAAATTTTGCTGCTATATACAAATACTTTTATATATATATTTATTTCATTACTGGGTGTATGTGCATATGTTTAGTATATATGAGCATATATTAGCATGTATATATGTATATGGTTGTGTAGGTATTTATTTATGTTGGTACAATGGTATTTTTTCTATGTATTTTTATATGCATATTTTTATGTATATTTTGTACACGGATATGGTTAGTTTTAAATTGAAGTATTTTAATATATTCACCTTGTATGTTGTTTAATAGGTATAAATTGTATATGTCATATATATTTTACTTTGATTGAATACACAGGAGTATTTATTTCCTTATTATATATTTTTGTCTGAGTAGATATATATATGCCCTTACTTCTTTATTATCAGTTATTATTTGCCCTTCTTGTATATGGCTGCAGCGACGCCGTACGCCGCACTGCGCATGCGCCCGCCTCGCTGTGTGGATGGTTGTCTGATGGGGCGTGTTTGACTGTGTCCTCGGACGCACTCGGTCACGTGACTTCGGACTTCCGCCCGGCGGTGATGGCGGCTGCATTCGTGAGTAGCGGCGTCATGTAGTATGACGTCTGCTGATTATAATAACTTCTTCAGCTGATATTCCCCTATATAAGATTCACTGACCTCTGTCACATCACTCCCTGACGAAGCGATAGCGAAACGCGCGTAGGAGTGGTGTGTGCGGGGGACAGCTTGAATCTCAGACTGGTGGGTACAAATTCACGTTCATTACAAACGGCAGCAGCAAATCTCTCATTCATTTTGGTGCACCGCAGATGGGTAATCTTATTTCAGTTTGATTTTTGTGCACTATTTCAGCAGTGTTATTAATTGGTCATTTATTTGCATATTGATATAATTGCACATTTTAGCACATTACTTATGTTTTTGAGATTTGTTTTGGCACCATTTTTTGTAATTCACGTATTATTATAATTATATTTTTGTAGCAGGTTTTTCACTTCTTGCAAGCACTAGCTTCATCACTAATTGATAATTATGCACACTTACTTAGGTGTGTATATGGGTGTATATGTACACAGATGTGTATGCACTTGAAATATTTATATGGAGATATAGCATTATTTTTCTGCCGGTGCATGTGCACATCCTGACAACAGGATTTTGTATATATATTTTAGTGCCTTTCAGTCTGTTATTCCCTGTCCTCTGCCACATTTGGATTTTATTTGATTTTATTTATATATTAAATGTAAAAGTAGGTTATCTTGTCCATCAATTTTATATATATATTTTACATATTCTTGATAAATAATATATTGTGTAACTGTGGTCTGTTCTCGTTATTTTAAATAAAATTTATATTTTATGAAGTTTTGGCTTGGAATATATTTTTTTGGGCAATATATTATTAGTATGTATTCTTAGTCTTTTTTTCTATATTATTGTGGTATTTCTTTTCTATATAGGTATTATTAAGATTGAAACGGAAACTGCGTAATCCTACTAACAGTAGAATAACTCAACTTTGTTGCAACCTGGCAGCACAGGGTTTAACAAAGTGTTTTATTTAAATTATATAGATTAATATCTTATCAACAATACTTTGACGAGAAATATCCTTTGGGAATTGAGTTCAAAGCATTAAAAAAATGAATCCACTGCGGGAACACCTAACAGTTTGTTTACGCCATTGTCATCTTTGAATTTGTAAAAGAAGAGGGATTATTACTAGATTTTTAATTTTAAACTTGAAATCAATGAATCCGAATGTGATGATCTTAATTCAGCCCTCTCTATGTCTTTTCTAAGCTGTGATTAAAAGTAGCAAATTTCCAGATGGGGTCCATATATTATCTCATGCACTTTTCATGTGAAGTATTGCAGCAAACATGCTTTTCAACTGACCTTGTGCACAATGGTAGCACTTCTGACTCAAGGTCATAAGGTTGCATGTTGATATCACATCAGGGTCAAGTAGCTCTTTCGTCTATTCATAACTTGATAGATGATTGTGTTAAGATTGAAAACGGAAACTGCGTAATTCTACTGACAATAGAATAATTCGACTTTGTTGCCACCTGTAGGCAAAGTGTTTAAAAAAGGTGTTTTATTTAAATTATGTAGATTAAAATCTTATCAACAATACTTTGGTGAGAAAAATCATTTGAGAATTGAGTTCAAAACATAAAAAAATAATCCATGCCGGGAACAGCTAACACTTTGTTCATGCCTTTGTCATCTTTGAATTTGTAAGAAAAGAGAGTTTATTACTAGATTTTACATTTTAAACTGGAAAACCCTGAATCTGAATGTCATGATTTTAATTCATCCTTGTTTATATCTTTCCCAAAATGTCATTAAAAGTAGCAAATTTCCAGATGGCTTCCATATATTATCTCATGCACTTTTCTTGAGAAGTACTGGAGCACACATGCTTTTCAACTGACCTCGTGGCGCAACGGTAGCGCGTCTGACTCCAGATCAGAAGGTTGCGTGTTCAAATCACGTCGGGGTCAATTAACTCATCTTTTCATAACTTGATTGATGCTTGGGTTAAGATTGAAACGGAAACTGCGTAATCTTACTAACAGTAGAATAACTCAACTGTTGCAACTTGGCAGCACAGGGTTTAACAAAGTGTTTTATTCAAATTATATAGATTAATATCTTATCAACAATACTTTGACGAGAAATATCCTTTGGGAATTGAGTTCAAAGCATTAAAAAAATGAATCCACTGTGGGAACACCTAACAGTTTGTTCACGCCATTGTCATCTTTGAATTTGTAAGAGAAGAGGGATTATTACTAGATTTTTAAGTTTAAACTGGAAATCAATGAATCCGAATGTGATGATCTTAATTCAGCCCTCTTTTTTGTCTTTTCTAAACTGTGATTGAAAGTAGCAAATTTCCACATGGCTTCCATATATTATCTCATGCACTTTTCTTGAGAAGTACTGGAGCACATGTGCTTTTCAACTGATCTCGTGGTGCAACGGTAGCACGTCTGACTCCAGATCAGAAGGTTGCATGTTCAAATCACGTCGGGGTCAATTAAATCATCTTTTTATAACTTAATTGATGCTTGGGTTAAAATTGAAACGGAAACTGCGTAATCCTACTAACAGTAGAATAACTGAACTTTGTTGCAACTTGGCAGCACAGGGTTTAACAAAGTGTTTTATTTAAATTATATAGATTAATATCTTATCAACAATACTTTGACGAGAAATATCCTTTGGGAATTGAGTTCAAAGCATTAAAAAAATGAATCCACTGCGGGAACACCTAACAGTTTGTTTACGCAATTGTCATCTTTGAATTTGTAAAAGAAGAGGGATTATTACTAGACTTTTAATTTTAAACTTGAAATCAATGAATCCGAATGTGATGATCTTAATTCAGCCCTCTTTATGTCTTTTCTAAGCTGTGATTAAAAGTAGCAAATTTCCAGATGGGGTCCATATATTATCTCATGCACTTTTCATGTGAAGTATTGCAGCAAACATGCTTTTCAACTGACCTTGTGCACAATGGTAGCACTTCTGACTCAAGGTCATAAGGTTGCATGTTGATATCACATCAGGGTCAAGTAGCTCTTTCGTCTATTCATAACTTGATAGATGATTGTGTTAAGATTGAAAACGGAAACTGCGTAATTCTACTGACAATAGAATAATTCGACTTTGTTGCCACCTGTAGGCAAAGTGTTTAAAAAAGGTGTTTTATTTAAATTATGTAGATTTAAATCTTATCAACAAAACTTTGGTGCGAAATATCATTTGAGAATTGAGTTCAAAACATAAAAAAATAATCCATGCCGGGAACAGCTAACACTTTGTTCATGCCTTTGTCATCTTTGAATTTGTAAGAAAAGAGAGTTTATTACTAGATTTTACATTTTAAACTGGAAAACCCTGAATCTGAATGTCATGATTTTAATTCATCCTTGTTTATATCTTTCCCAAAATGTCATTAAAAGTAGCAAATTTCCAGATGGCTTCCATATATTATCTCATGCACTTTTCTTGAGAAGTACTGGAGCACACGTGCTTTTCAACTGACCTCGTGGTGCAACGGTAGCACGTCTGACTCCAGATCAGAAGGTTGCATGTTCAAATCACGTCGGGGTCAATTAACTCTTTCATCTTTTTATAACTTGATTGATGCTTGGGTTAAGATTGAAACGGAAACTGCGTAATCCTACTAACAGTAGAATAACTCAACTTTGTTGCAACTTGGCAGCACAGGGTTTAACAAAGTGTTTTATTTAAATTATATAGATTAATATCTTATCAACAATACTTTGACGAGAAATATCCTTTGGGAATTGAGTTCCAAGCATTAAAAAAATGAATCCACTGCGGGAACACCTAACAGTTTGTTTACGCCATTGTCATCTTTGAATTTGTAAAAGAAGAGGGATTATTACTAGATTTTTAATTTTAAACTTGAAATCAATGAATCCGAATGTGATGATCTTAATTCAGCCCTCTTTATGTCATTTCTAACCTGTGATTAAAAGTAGCAAATTTCCAGATGGCTTCCATATATTATCTCATGCACTTTTCTTGAGAAGTACTGGAGCACACATGCTTTTCAGCTGACCTCATGGCACAACGGTAGCGCATCTGACTCCAGATCAGAAGGTTGCGTGTTCAAATCACGTCGGGGTCAATTAACTCATCTTTTCATAACTTGATTGATGCTTGGATTAAGATTGAAACGGAAACTGCGTAATCCTACTAACAGTAGAATAACTCAACTTTGTTGCAACCTGTCAGCACAGGGTTTAACAAAGTGTTTTATTTAAATTATATAGATTAATATCTTATCAACAATACTTTGACGAGAAATATCCTTTGGGAATTGAGTTCAAAGCATTAAAAAAATGAATCCACTGCGGGAACACCTAACAGTTTGTTTACGCCATTGTCATCTTTGAATTTGTAAGAGAAGAGGGATTATTACTAGATTTTTAATTTTAAACTTGAAATCAATGAATCCGAATGTGATGATCTTAATTCAGCCCTCTTTATGTCTTTTCTAACCTGTGATTAAAAGTAGCAAATTTCCAGATGGGGTCCATATATTATCTCATGCACTTTTCATTTGAAGTATTGCAGCAAACATGCTTTTCAACTGACCTTGTGCACAATGGTAGCACTTCTGACTCAAGGTCATAAGGTTGCATGTTGATATCACATCAGGGTCAAGTAGCTCTTTTGTCTATTCATAACTTGATAGATGATTGTGTTAAGATTGAAAACGGAAACTGCGTAATTCTACTGACAATAGAATAATTCGACTTTGTTGCCACCTGTAGGCAAAGTGTTTAAAAAAGGTGTTTTATTTAAATTATGTAGATTAAAATCTTATCAGCAATACTTTGGTGAGAAATATCATTTGGGAATTGAGTTCAAAACATAAAAAAATAATCCATGCCGGGAACAGCTAACACTTTGTTCATGCCATTGTCATCTTTGAATTTGTAAGAAAAGAGAGTTTATTACTAGATTTTACATTTTAAACTGGAAAACGCTGAATCTGAATGTCATGATCTTAATTCATCCTTGTTTATATCTTTCCCAAAATATCATTAAAAGTAGCAAATTTCCAGATCTCTTCCATATATTATCTTATGCACTATTCATAAGAAGTAATGGAGCACACATGCTTTTCAATCGACCTCGTGGTGCAACGGTAGCGCGTCTGAGTCCATATCAGAAGGTTGCGTGTTCAAATCACGTCGAGGTCAATTAACTTTTTCATCTTTTCATAACTTGATTGATGCTTGGGTTAAGATTGAAACGGAAACTGCGTAATCTTACTAACAGTAGAATAACTCAACTTTGTTGCAACTTGGCAGCACAGGGCTTAACAAAGTATTTTATTTAAATTATATAGATTAATATCTTATCAACAATACTTTGATGAGAAATATTCTTTGGGAATTGAGTTCAAAGCATTAAAAAAAAGAATCCACTGCGGGAACACCTAACAGTTTGTTCACGCCATTGTCATCTTTGAATTTGTAAGAGAAGAGGGATTATAACTAGATTTTTAATTTTAAACTGGAAATCAATGAATCTGAAAGTGATGATCTTAATTCAGCCCTCTTTATGTCTTTTCTGAACTGTGATTGAAAGTAGCAAATTTCCAGATGGCTTCCATATATTATCTCATGCACTTTTCATGAGAAGTAATGGAGCACACATGCTTTTCAATCGACCTCGTGGTGCAACGGTAGCACGTCTGACTCCAAATCAGAAGGTTGCGTGTTTAAATCAGGTCGGGGTCAATTGACTCTTTCATCTTTTCATAACTTGATTTATGCTTGGGTTAAGAATGAAACGGAAACTGCGTAATCCTACTGACAATAGAATAACTCAACTTTGTTGCCACCTGTCAGTGCTGGGTTTAAAAATGAGTTTTATTTAAATTATATAGATTAATATCTTATCAACAATACTTTGACGAGAAATATTATTTAGGAATTGAGTTCAAAGCATTAAAAAAATTAATCAATGCCGGCAACACCTAACAGTTTGTTCACTCCATTGTCATCTTTGAATTTGTAAGAGAAGAGGGATTATTACTAGATTTTTAATTTTAAACTGGAAATCAATGAATCCGAATGTGATGATCTTAATTCAGCCCTCTTTTATGTCTTTTCTAAACTGTGATTGAAAGTAGCAAATTTCCAGATGGCTTCCATATATTATCTCATGCACTTTTCTTGAGAAGTACTGGAGCACATATGCTTTTCAACTGACCTCGTGGTGCAACAGTAGCGCGTCTGACTCCAGATCAGAAGGTTGCGTGTTCAAATCACGTTGGGGTCAATTAACTCTTTCATCTTTTCATAACTTGATTGATGCTTGGTTTAAGATTGAAACGAAAATTGCGTAATCCTACTAACAGTAGAATAACTCAACTTTGTTGCAACCTGTCAGCACAGGGTTTAACAAAGTGTTTTATTTAAATTATATAGATTAATATCTTATCAACAATACTTTGACGAGAAATATCCTTTGGGAATTGAGTTCAAAGCATTAAAAAAATGAATCCACTGCGGGAACACCTAACAGTTTGTTTACGCCATTGTCATCTTTGAATTTGTAAGAGAAGAGGGATTATTACTAGATTTTTAAATTTAAACTGGAAATCAATGAATCCAAATGTGATGATCTTAATTCAGCCCTCTTTATGTCTTTTCTAAACTGTGATTGAAAGTAGCAAATATCCAGATGGCTTCCATATATTATCTCATGCACTTTTCTTGAGAAGTACTGGAGCACACATGCTTTTCAACTGACCTCGTGGCACAACGGTAGCGCGTCTGACTCCAGATCAGAAGGTTGCGTGTTCAAATCACGTCGGGGTCATTTAACTCTTACATCTTTTCATAACTTGATTGATGCTTGGGTTAAGATTGAAACGAAAATTGCGTAATCCTACTAACAGTAGAATAACTCAATTTTGTTGCAACCTGTCAGCACAGGGTTTAACAAAGTGTTTTATTTAAATTATATAGATTAATATCTTATCAACAATACTTTGACGAGAAATATCCTTTGGGAATTGAGTTCAAAGCATTAAAAAAATTAATCAATGCCGGCAACACCTAACAGTTTGTTCACGCCATTGTCATCTTTGAATTTGTAAGAGAAGAGGGAATATTACTAGATTTTTAATTTTAAACTGGAAATCAATGAATCCGAATGTGATGATCTTAATTCAGCCTTCTTTTATGTCTTTTCTAAACTGTGATTGAAAGTAGCAAATTTCCAAATGGCTTCCATATATTATCTCATGCACTTTTCTTGAGAAGTACTGGAGCACACATGCTTTTCAACTGACCTCGTGGCGCAACGGTAGCGCGTCTGACTCCATATCAGAAGGTTGCGTGTTCAAATCACGTCGGTTTTCATAACTTGATTGATGCTTGGGTTAAGATTGAAACGGAAACTGCGTAAACTTACTAACAGTAGAATAACTCAACTGTTGCAACTTGGCAGCACAGGGTTTAACAAAGTGTTTTATTTAAATTATATAGATTAATATCTTATCAACAATACTTTGACGAGAAATATCCTTTGGGAATTGAGTTCAAAGCATTAAAAAAATGAATCCACTGTGGGAACACCTAACAGTTTGTTCACGCCATTGTCATCTTTGAATTTGTAAGAGAAGAGGGATTATTACTAGATTTTTAATTTTAAACTGGAAATCAATGAATCCGAATGTGATGATCTTAATTCAGCCCTCTTTTTTGTCTTTTCTAAACTGTGATTGAAAGTAGCAAATTTCCAGATGGCTTCCATATATTATCTCATGCACTTTTCTTGAGAAGTACTGGAGCACACGTGCTTTTCAACTGACCTTGTGGTGCAACGGTAGCACGTCTGACTCCAGATCAGAAGGTTGCATGTTCAAATCACGTCGGGGTCAATTAACTCTTTCATCTTTTTATAACTTGATTGATGCTTGGGTTAAAATTGAAACGGAAACTGCGTAATCCTACTAACAGTAGAATAACTCAACTTTGTTGCAACTTGGCAGCACAGGGTTTAACAAAGTGTTTTATTTAAATTATATAGATTAATATCTTATCAACAATACTTTGACGAGAAATATCCTTTGGGAATTGAGTTCCAAGCATTAAAAAAATGAATCCACTGCGGGAACACCTAACAGTTTGTTTACGCCATTGTCATCTTTGAATTTGTAAAAGAAGAGGGATTATTACTAGATTTTTAATTTTAAACTTGAAATCAATGAATCCGAATGTGATGATCTTAATTCAGCCCTCTTTATGTCTTTTCTAAGCTGTGATTAAAAGTAGCAAATTTCCAGATGGGGTCCATATATTATCTCATGCACTTTTCATTTGAAGTATTGCAGCAAACATGCTTTTCAACTGACCTTGTGCACAATGGTAGCACTTCTGACTCACGGTCATAAGGTTGCATGTTGATATCACATCAGGGTCAAGTAGCTCTTTTGTCTATTCATAACTTGATAGATGATTGTGTTAAGATTGAAAACGGAAACTGCGTAATTCTACTGACAATAGATTAATTCGACTTTGTTGCCACCTGTAGGCAAAGTGTTTAAAAAAGGTGTTTTATTTAAATTATGTAGATTAAAATCTTATCAGCAATACTTTGGTGAGAAATATCATTTGGGAATTGAGTTCAAAACATAAAAAAATAATCCATGCCGGGAACAACTAACACTTTGTTCATGCCATTGTCATCTTTGAATTTGTAAGAGAAGAGGGATTATTACTAGATTTTAAATTTTAAACTGGAAATCAATGAATCCGAAAGTGATGATCTTAATTCAGCCCTCTTTATGTCTTTTCTAAACTGTGATTGAAAGTAGCAAATTTCGAGATGGCTTCCATATATTATCTCATGCAGTTTTCTTGAGAAGTACTGGAGCACAAATGCTTTTCAACTGACCTCGTGGCGCAATGGTGGCGCGTCTGATCCCAGATCAGAAGGTTGCGTGTTCAAATCATGTTGGGGTCAATAAACTCTTTCATCTTTTCATAACTTCATTGATGCTTGGGTTAAGATTGAAACGGAAACTGTGTAATCCTACTAACAGTAGAATAACTCAACTTTGTTGCAACTTGGCAGCACAGTGTTTAACAAAGTATTTTATTGAAATTATATAGATTAATATCTTATCAACAATACTTTGACGAGAATTATTCTTTGGGAATTGAGTTCAAAGCATTAAAAAAATGAATCCACTGCAGGAACACCTAACAGTTTGTTCACGCCATTGTCATCTTTGAATTTGTAAGAGAAGAGGGATTATTACTAGATTTTTAATTTTAAACTGGAAATCAATGAATCTGAAAGTGATGATCTTAATTCAGCCCTCTTTATGTCTTTTCTAAACTGTGATTGAAAGTAGCAAATTTCCATATGGCTTCCATATATTATCTCATGCACTTTTCATGAGAAGTAATGGAGCACACATACTTTTCAATCGACCTCGTGGTGCAACGGTAGCGCGTCTGACTCCAAATCAGAAGGTTGCGTGTTTAAATCAGGTCGGGGTCAGTTAACTCTTTCATCTTTTCATAACTTGATTGATGCTTGGGTTAAGATTGAAACGGAAACTGCGTAATCCTACTGACAATAGAATAACTCAACTTTGTTGCCACCTGTCAGTGCTGGGTTTAAAAATAAGTTTTATTTAAATTATATAGATTAATATCTTATCAACAATACTTTGACGAGAAATATTATTTGGGAATTGAGTTCAAAGCATTAAAAAAATTAATCAATGCCGGCAACACCTAACAGTTTGTTCAAGCCATTGTCATTTTTGAATTTGTAAGAGAAGAGGGATTATTACTAGATTTTCAATTTTAAACTGGAAATCAATGAATCCGAATGTGATGATCTTAAGTCAGCCCTCTTTTATGTCTTTTCTAAACTGTGATTAAAAGTAGCAAATTTCCACATGGCTTCCATATATTATCTCATGCACTTTTCTTGAGAAGTACTGGAGCACACGTGCTTTTCAACTGACCTCGTGGCGCAATGGTAGCGCGTCTGACTCCAGATCAGAAGGTTGCGTGTTCAAATCATGTCGCGGTCAATAAACTCTTTCATCTTTTCATAACTTGATTGATGCTTGGGTTAAGATTGAAACGGAAACTGTGTAATCCTACTAACAGTAGAATAACTCAACTTTGTTGCAACCTGGCAGCACAGGGTTTAACAAAGTGTTTTATTTAAATTATATAGATTAATATCTTATCAACAATACTTTGACGAGAAATATCCTTTGGGAATTGAGTTCAAAGCATTAAAAAAATGAATCCACTGCGGGAACACCTAACAGTTTGTTTACGCCATTGTCATCTTTGAATTTGTAAAAGAAGAGGGATTATTACTAGATTTTTAATTTTAAACTTGAAATCAATGAATCCGAATGTGATGATCTTAATTCAGCCCTCTTTATGTCTTTTCTAAGCTGTGATTAAAAGTAGCAAATTTCCAGATGGGGTCCATATATTATCTCATGCACTTTTCATGTGAAGTATTGCAGCAAACATGCTTTTCAACTGACCTTGTGCACAATGGTAGCACTTCTGACTCAAGTTCATAAGGTTGCATGTTGATATCACATCAGGGTCAAGTAGCTCTTTCGTCTATTCATAACTTGATAGATGATTGTGTTAAGATTGAAAACGGAAACTGCGTAATTCTACTGACAATAGAATAATTCGACTTTGTTGCCACCTGTAGGCAAAGTGTTTAAAAAAGGTGTTTTATTTAAATTATGTAGATTAAAATCTTATCAACAATACTTTGGTGAGAAATATCATTTGAGAATTGAGTTCAAAACATAAAAAAATAATCCATGCCGGGAACAGCTAACACTTTGTTCATGCCATTGTCATCTTTGAATTTGTAAGAAAAGAGAGTTTATTACTATATTTTACATTTTAAACTGGAAAACCCTGAATCTGAATGTCATGATCTTAATTCATCCTTGTTTATATCTTTCCCAAAATGTCATTAAAAGTAGCAAATTTCCAGATGGCTTCCATATATTATCTCATGCACTTTTCTTGAGAAGTACTGGAGCACACATGCTTTTCAACTGACCTCGTGGCGCAACTGTAGCGCGTCTGACTCCAGATCAGAAGGTTGCGTGTTCAAATCACGTCGGGGTCAATTAACTCATCTTTTCATAACTTGATTGATGCTTGGGTTAAGATTGAAACGGAAACTGCGTAATCTTACTAACAGTAGAATAACTCAACTGTTGCAACTTGGCAGCACAGGGTTTAACAAAGTGTTTTATTTAAATTATATAGATTAATATCTTATCAACAATACTTTGACGAGAAATATCCTTTGGGAATTGAGTTCAAAGCATTAAAAAAATGAATCCACTGTGGGAACACCTAACAGTTTGTTCACGCCATTGTCATCTTTGAATTTGTAAGAGAAGAGGGATTATTACTAGATTTTTAATTTTAAACTGGAAATCAATGAATCCAAATGTGATGATCTTAATTCAGCCCTCTTTATGTCTTTTCTAAACTGTGATTAAAAGTAGCAAATTTCCAGATGGCTTCCATATATTATCTCATGCACTTTTCTTGAGAAGTACTGGAGCACACATGCTTTTCAACTGACCTCGTGGCACAACGGTAGCGCGTCTGACTCCAGATCAGAAGGTTGCGTGTTCAAATCACGTCGGGGTCATTTAACTCTTACATCTTTTCATAACTTGATTGATGCTTGGGTTAAGATTGAAACAAAAATTGCGTAATCCTACTAACAGTAGAATAACTCAATTTTGTTGCAACCTGTCAGCACAGGGTTTAGCAAAGTGTTTTATTTAAATTATATAGATTAATATCTTATCAACAATACTTTGACGAGAAATATCCTTTGGGAATTGAGTTCAAAGCATTAAAAAAATTAATCAATGCCGGCAACACCTAACAGTTTATTCACGCCATTGTCATCTTTGAATTTGTAAGAGAAGAGGGAATATTACTAGATTTTTAATTTTAAACTGGAAATCAATGAATCCGAATGTGATGATCTTAATTCAGCCTTCTTTTATGTCTTTTCTAAACTGTGATTGAAAGTAGCAAATTTCCAAATGGCTTCCATATATTATCTCATGCACTTTTCTTGAGAAGTACTGGAGCACACATGCTTTTCAACTGACCTCGTGGCGCAACGGTAGCGCGTCTGACTCCAGATCAGAAGGTTGCGTGTTCAAATCACGTCGGGGTCAATTAACTTTCATCTTTTCATAACTTGATTGATGCTTGGGTTAAGATTGAAACGGAAACTGCGTAAACTTACTAACAGTAGAATAACTCAACTTTGTTGCAACTTGGCAGCACAGGGTTTAACAAAGTATTTTATTTAAATTATATAGATTAATATCTTATCAACAATTCTTTGACGAGAAATATCCTTTGGGAATTGAGTTCAAAGCATTAAAAAAATTAATCCACTGCGGGAACACCTAACAGTTTGTTTACGCCATTGTCATCTTTGAATTTGTAAAAGAAGAGGGATTATTACTAGATTTTTAATTTTAAACTTGAAATCAATGAATCCGAATGTGATGATCTTAATTCAGCCCTCTTTATGTCTTTTCTAAGCTGTGATTAAAAGTAGCAAATTTCCAGATGGGGTCCATATATTATCTCATGCACT
Organism: Ranitomeya variabilis; assembly: GCF_051348905.1. Taxonomy (NCBI): domain Eukaryota; kingdom Metazoa; phylum Chordata; class Amphibia; order Anura; family Dendrobatidae; genus Ranitomeya; species Ranitomeya variabilis. Next base: position 39,282,233 of record NC_135236.1, read on the forward strand.
TTTCATGAGAAGTATTGCAGCACTTCTGACTCAAGGTCATAAGGTTGCATGTTGATATCACATCAGGGTCAAGTAGCTCTTTCGTCTATTCTTAACTTGATAGATGATTGTGTTAAGATTGAAAACGGAAACTGCGTAATTCTACTGACAATAGAATAATTCGACTTTGTTGCCACCTGTAGGCAAAGTGTTTAAAAAAGGTGTTTTATTTAAATTATGTAGATTAAAATCTTATCAACAATACTTTGGTGAGAAATATCATTTGAGAATTGAGTTCAAAACATAAAAAAATAATCCATGCCGGGAACAGCTAACACTTTGTTCATGCCATTGTCATCTTTGAATTTGTAAGAAAAGAGAGTTTATTACTAGATTTTACATTTTAAACTGGAGAACCCTGAATCTGAATGTCATGATCTTAATTCATCCTTGTTTATATCTTTCCCAAAATGTCATTAAATGTAGCAAATTTCCAGATGGCTTCCATATATTATCTCATGCACTTTTCTTGAGAAGTACTGGAGCACACATGCTTTTCAACTGACCTCGTGGCGCAACGGTAGCGCGTCTGACTCCAGATCAGAAGGTTGCGTGTTCAAATCACGTCGGGGTCAACTAACTCTATCATCTTTTCATAACTTGATTGATGCTTGGTTTAAGATTGAAACGAAAATTGCGTAATCCTACTAACAGTAGAATAACTCAACTTTGTTGCAACCTGTCAGCACAGGGTTTAACAAAGTGTTTTATTTAAATTATATAGATTAATATCTTATCAACAATACTTTGACGAGAAATATCCTTTGGGAATTGAGTTCAAAGCATTAAAAAAATGAATCCACTGCGGGAACACCTAACAGTTTGTTTACGCCATTGTCATCTTTGAATTTGTAAGAGAAGAGGGATTATTACTAGATTTTTAATTTTAAACTGGAAATCAATGAATCCAAATGTGATGATCTTAATTCAGCCCTCTTTATGTCTTTTCTAAACTGTGATTGAAAGTAGCAAATTTCCAAATAGCTTCCATACATTATCTCATGCACTTTTCTTGAGAAGTACTGGAGCACACATGCTTTTCAACTGTCCTCGTGGGTAACGGTAGCACATCTGACTCCAGATCAGAAGGTTGGGTGTTCAAATCACGTCGGGGTCAATTAACTCATCTTTTCATAACTTGATTGATGCTTGGGTTAAGATTGAAACGGAAACTGCGTAATCCTACTAACAGTAGAATAACTCAACTTTGTTGCAACCTGTCAGCACAGGGTTTAACAAAGTGGTTTATTTAAATTATATAGATTAATATCTTATCAACAATACTTTGACGAGAAATATCCTTTGGGAATTGAGTTCAAAGCATTAAAAAAATGAATCCACTGCGGGAACACCTAACAGTTTGTTTACGCCATTGTCATCTTTGAATTTGTAAGAGAAGAGGGATTATTACTAGATTTTTAATTTTAAACTGGAAATCAATGAATCCAAATGTGATGATCTTAATTCAGCCCTCTTTATGTCTTTTCTAAACTGTGATTGAAAGTAGCAAATTTCCAAATAGCTTCCATACATTATCTCATGCACTTTTATTGAGAAGTACTGGAGCACACATGCTTTTCAACTGACCTCGTGGCGCAACGGTACCGCATCTGACTCCAGATCACAAGGTTGCGTGTTCAAATCACGTCGGGGTCAATTAACTCATCTTTTCATCACTTGATTGATGCTTGGGTTAAGATTGAAACGGAAACTGCGTAATCCTACTAACAGTAGAATAACTCAACTTTGTTGCAACCTGGCAGCACAGGGTTTAACAAAGTGTTTTATTTAAATTATATAGATTAATATCTTATCAACAATACTTTGACGAGAAATATCCTTTGGGAATTGAGTTCAAAGCATTAAAAAAATGAATCCACTGCGGGAACACCTAACAGTTTGTTCACGCCATTGTCATCTTTGAATTTGTAAGAGACGAGGGATTATTACTAGATTTTTAATTTTAAACTGGAAATCAATGAAACCAAATGTGATGATCTTAATTCAGCCCTCTTTATGTCTTTTCTAAACTGTGATTAAAAGTAGCAAATTTCCAGATGGCTTCCATATATTATCTCATGCACTTTTCTTGAGAAGTACTGGAGCACACATGCTTTTCAACTGACCTCGTGGCGCAACGGTAGCGCGTCTGACTCCAGATCAGAAGGTTGCATGTTCAAATCACGTCGGGGTCAACTAACTCTATCATCTTTTCATAACTTGATTGATGCTTGGTTTAAGATTGAAACGAAAATTGCGTAATCCTACTAACAGTAGAATAACTCAACTTTGTTGCAACCTGTCAGCACAGGGTTTAACAAAGTGTTTTATTTAAATTATATAGATTAATATCTTATCAACAATACTTTGACGAGAAATATCCTTTGGGAATTGAGTTCAAAGCATTAAAAAATGAATCTGCTGCGGGAACACCTAACAGTTTGTTTACGCCATTTTCATCTTTGAATTTGTAAGAGAAGAGGGATTATTACTAGATTTTTAATTTTAAACTTGAAATCAATGAATCCGAATGTGATGATCTTAATTCAGCCCTCTTTATGTCTTTTCTAAGCTGTGATTAAAAGTAGCAAATTTCCAGATGGGGTCCATATATTATCTCATGCACTTTTCATGAGAAGTATTGCAGCACTTCTGACTCAAGGTCATAAGGTTGCATGTTGATATCACATCAGGGTCAAGTAGCTCTTTCGTCTATTCTTAACTTGATAGATGATTGTGTTAAGATTGAAAACGGAAACTGCGTAATTCTACTGACAATAGAATAATTCGACTTTGTTGCCACCTGTAGGCAAAGTGTTTAAAAAAGGTGTTTTATTTAAATTATGTAGATTAAAATCTTATCAACAATACTTTGGTGAGAAATATCATTTGAGAATTGAGTTCAAAACATAAAAAAATAATCCATGCCGGGAACAGCTAACACTTTGTTCATGCCATTGTCATCTTTGAATTTGTAAGAAAAGAGAGTTTATTACTAGATTTTACATTTTAAACTGGAGAACCCTGAATCTGAATGTCATGATCTTAATTCATCCTTGTTTATATCTTTCCCAAAATGTCATTAAAAGTAGCAAATTTCCAGATGGCTTCCATATATTATCTCATGCACTTTTCATGAGAAGTAATGGAGCACACATGCTTTCCCATCGACCTCGTGGTGCAACGGTAGCGCGTCTGACTCCAGATCAAAAGGTTGCGTGTTTAAATCACGTCGGGGTCAATTAACTCTTTCATCTTTTCATAACTTGATTTATGCTTGGGTTAAGATTGAAACAGAAACTGCGTAATCCTACTGACAATAGAATAACTCAACTTTGTTGCCACCTGTCAGTGCTGGGTTTAAAAATGAGTTTTATTTAAATTATATAGATTAATATCTTATCAACAATACTTTGACGAGAAATATTATTTGGGAATTGAGTTCAAAGCATTAAAAAAATGAATCAATGCCGGCAACACCTAACAGTTTGTTCACGCCATTGTCATCTTTGAATTTGTAAGAGAAGAGGGATTATTACTAGATTTTTAAATTTAAACTGGAAATCAATGAATCCGAATGTGATGATCTTAATTCAGCCCTCTTTTATGTCTTTTCTAAACTGTGATTAAAAGTAGCAAATTTCCAAATAGCTTCCATACATTATCTCATGCACTTTTCTTGAGAAGTACTGGAGCACAGATGCTTTTCAACTGACCTCGTGGTGCAACAGTAGCGCGTCTGACTCCAGATCAGAAGGTTGCGTGTTCAAATCACGTCAGGGTCAATTTACTCATCTTTTCATAACTTGATTGATGCTTGGGTTAAGATTGAAACGGAAACTGCGTAATCCTACTAACAGTAGAATAACTCAATTTTGTTGCAACCTGGCAGCACAGGGTTTAACAAAGTGTTTTATTTAAATTATATAGATTAATATCTTATCAACAATACTTTGACGAGAAATATCCTTTGGGAATTGAGTTCAAAGCATTAAAAAAATGAATCCACTGTGGGAACACCTAACAGTTTGTTTACGCCATTGTCATCTTTGAATTTGTAAAAGAAGAGGGATTATTACTAGATTTTTAATTTTAAACTTGAAATCAATGAATCCGAATGTGATGATCTTAATTCAGCCCTCTTTATGTCTTTCCTAAGCTGTGATTAAAAGTAGCAAATTTCCAGATGGGTCCATATATTATCTCATGCACTTTTCATGTGAAGTATTGCAGCAAACATGCTTTTCAACTGACCTTGTGCACAATGGTAGCACTTCTGACTCAAGTTCATAAGGTTGCATGTTGATATCACATCAGGGTCAAGTAGCTCTTTCGTCTATTCATAACTTGATAGATGATTGTGTTAAGATTGAAAACGGAAACTGCGTAATTCTACTGACAATAGAATAATTCGACTTTGTTGCCACCTGTAGGCAAAGTGTTTAAAAAAGGTGTTTTATTTAAATTATGTAGATTAAAATCTTATCAACAATACTTTGGTGAGAAATATCATTTGAGAATTGAGTTCAAAACATAAAAAAATAATCCATGCCGGGAACAGCTAACACTTTGTTCATGCCATTGTCATCTTTGAATTTGTAAGAAAAGAGAGTTTATTACTATATTTTACATTTTAAACTGGAAAACCCTGAATCTGAATGTCATGATCTTAATTCATCCTTGTTTATATCTTTCCCAAAATGTCATTAAAAGTAGCAAATTTCCAGATGGCTTCCATATATTATCTCATGCACTTTTCTTGAGAAGTACTGGAGCACACATGCTTGTCAACTGACCTCGTGGCGCAACAGTAGCGCGTCTGACTCCAGATCAGAAGGTTGCGTGTTCAAATCACGTCGGGGTCAATTAACTCATCTTTTCATAATTTGATTGATGCTTGGGTTAAGATTGAAACGGAAACTGCGTAATCTTACTAACAGTAGAATAACTCAACTGTTGCAACTTGGCAGCACAGGGTTTAACAAAGTGTTTTATTTAAATTATATAGATTAATATCTTATCAACAATACTTTGACGAGAAATATCCTTTGGGAATTGAGTTCAAAGCATTAAAAAAATGAATCCACTGTGGGAACACCTAACAGTTTGTTCACGCCATTGTCATCTTTGAATTTGTAAGAGAAGAGGGATTATTACTAGATTTTTAATTTTAAACTGGAAATCAATGAAACCAAATGTGATGATCTTAATTCAGCCCTCTTTATGTCTTTTCTAAACTGTGATTAAAAGTAGCAAATTTCCAGATGGCTTCCATATATTATCTCATGCACTTTTCTTGAGAAGTACTGGAGCACACATGCTTTTCAACTGACCTCGTGGCACAACGGTAGCGCGTCTGACTCCAGATCAGAAGGTTGCGTGTTCAAATCACGTTGGGGTCATTTAACTCTTACATCTTTTCATAACTTGATTGATGCTTGGGTTAAGATTGAAACAAAAATTGCGTAATCCTACTAACAGTAGAATAACTCAATTTTGTTGCAACCTGTCAGCACAGGGTTTAGCAAAGTGTTTTATTTAAATTATATAGATTAATATCTTATCAACAATACTTTGACGAGAAATATCCTTTGGGAATTGAGTTCAAAGCATTAAAAAAATTAATCAATGCCGGCAACACCTAACAGTTTATTCACGCCATTGTCATCTTTGAATTTGTAAGAGAAGAGGGAATATTACTAGATTTTTAATTTTAAACTGGAAATCAATGAATCCGAATGTGATGATCTTAATTCAGCCTTCTTTTATGTCTTTTCTAAACTGTGATTGAAAGTAGCAAATTTCCAAATGGCTTCCATATATTATCTCATGCACTTTTCTTGAGAAGTACTGGAGCACACATGCTTTTCAACTGACCTCGTGGCGCAACGGTAGCGCGTCTGACTCCAGATCAGAAGGTTACGTGTTCAAATCACGTCGGGGTCAATTAACTTTCATCTTTTCATAACTTGATTGATGCTTGGGTTAAGATTGAAACGGAAACTGCGTAAACTTACTAACAGTAGAATAACTCAACTTTGTTGCAACTTGGCAGCACAGGGTTTAACAAAGTATTTTATTTAAATTATATAGATTAATATCTTATCAACAATTCTTTGACGAGAAATATCCTTTGGGAATTGAGTTCAAAGCATTAAAAAAATTAATCCACTGCGGGAACACCTAACAGTTTGTTTACGCCATTGTCATCTTTGAATTTGTAAAAGAAGAGGGATTATTACTAGATTTTTAATTTTAAACTTGAAATCAATGAATCCGAATGTGATGATCTTAATTCAGCCCTCTTTATGTCTTTTCTAAGCTGTGATTAAAAGTAGCAAATTTCCAGATGGGGTCCATATATTATCTCATGCACTTTTCATGAGAAGTATTGCAGCACTTCTGACTCAAGGTCATTAGGTTGCATGTTGATATCACATCAGGGTCAAGTAGCTCTTTCGTCTATTCTTAACTTGATAGATGATTGTGTTAAGATTGAAAACGGAAACTGCGTAATTCTACTGACAATAGAATAATTCGACTTTGTTGCCACCTGTAGGCAAAGTGTTTAAAAAAGGTGTTTTATTTAAATTATGTAGATTAAAATCTTATCAACAATACTTTGGTGAGAAATATCATTTGAGAATTGAGTTCAAAACATAAAAAAATAATCCATGCCGGGAACAGCTAACACTTTGTTCATGCCATCGTCATCTTTGAATTTGTAAGAAAAGAGAGTTTATTACTAGATTTTACATTTTAAACTGGAGAACCCTGAATCTGAATGTCATGATCTTAATTCATCCTTGTTTATATCTTTCCCAAAATGTCATTAAATGTAGCAAATTTCCAGATGGCTTCCATATATTATCTCATGCACTTTTCTTGAGAAGTACTGGAGCACACATGCTTTTCAACTGACCTCGTGGTGCAACGGTAGCGCGTCTGACTCCAGATCAGAAGGTTGCGTGTTCAAATCACGTCGGGGTCAACTAACTCTATCATCTTTTCATAACTTGATTGATGCTTGGTTTAAGATTGAAACGAAAATTGCGTAATCCTACTAACAGTAGAATAACTCAACTTTGTTGCAACCTGTCAGCACAGGGTTTAACAAAGTGTTTTATTTAAATTATATAGATTAATATCTTATCAACAATACTTTGACGAGAAATATCCTTTGGGAATTGAGTTCAAAGCATTAAAAAAATGAATCCACTGCGGGAACACCTAACAGTTTGTTTACGCCATTGTCATCTTTGAATTTGTAAGAGAAGAGGGATTATTACTAGATTTTTAATTTTAAACTGGAAATCAATGAATCCAAATGTGATGATCTTAATTCAGCCCTCTTTATGTCTTTTCTAAACTGTGATTGAAAGTAGCAAATTTCCAAATAGCTTCCATACATTATCTCATGCACTTTTCTTGAGAAGTACTGGAGCACACATGCTTTTCAACTGTCCTCGTGGGTAACGGTAGCGCATCTGACTCCAGATCAGAAGGTTGGGTGTTCAAATCACGTCGGGGTCAATTAACTCATCTTTTCATAACTTGATTGATGCTTGGGTTAAGATTGAAACGGAAACTGCGTAATCCTACTAACAGTAGAATAACTCAACTTTGTTGCAACCTGTCAGCACAGGGTTTAACAAAGTGTTTTATTTAAATTATATAGATTAATATCTTATCAACAATACTTTGACGAGAAATATCCTTTGGGAATTGAGTTCAAAGCATTAAAAAAATGAATCCACTGCAGGAACACCTAACAGTTTGTTCACGCCATTGTCATCTTTGAATTTGTAAGAGAAGAGGGATTATTACTAGATTTTTAATTTTAAACTGGAAATCAATGAATCTGAAAGTGATGATCTTAATTCAGCCCTCTTTATGTCTTTTCTAAACTGTGATTGAAAGTAGCAAATTTCCATATGGCTTCCATATATTATCTCATGCACTTTTCATGAGAAGTAATGGAGCACACATACTTTTCAATCGACCTCGTGGTGCAACGGTAGCGCGTCTGACTCCAAATCAGAAGGTTGCGTGTTTAAATCAGGTCGGGGTCAGTTAACTCTTTCATCTTTTCATAACTTGATTGATGCTTGGGTTAAGATTGAAACGGAAACTGCGTAATCCTACTGACAATAGAATAACTCAACTTTGTTGCCACCTGTCAGTGCTGGGTTTAAAAATAAGTTTTATTTAAATTATATAGATTAATATCTTATCAACAATACTTTGACGAGAAATATTATTTGGGAATTGAGTTCAAAGCATTAAAAAAATTAATCAATGCCGGCAACACCTAACAGTTTGTTCAAGCCATTGTCATTTTTGAATTTGTAAGAGAAGAGGGATTATTACTAGATTTTCAATTTTAAACTGGAAATCAATGAATCCGAATGTGATGATCTTAAGTCAGCCCTCTTTTATGTCTTTTCTAAACTGTGATTGAAAGTAGCAAATTTCCACATGGCTTCCATATATTATCTCATGCACTTTTCTTGAGAAGTACTGGAGCACACGTGCTTTTCAACTGACCTCGTGGCGCAATGGTAGCGCGTCTGACTCCAGATCAGAAGGTTGCGTGTTCAAATCATGTCGCGGTCAATAAACTCTTTCATCTTTTCATAACTTGATTGATGCTTGGGTTAAGATTGAAACGGAAACTGTGTAATCCTACTAACAGTAGAATAACTCAACTTTGTTGCAACCTGGCAGCACAGGGTTTAACAAAGTGTTTTATTTAAATTATATAGATTAATATCTTATCAACAATACTTTGACGAGAAATATCCTTTGGGAATTGAGTTCAAAGCATTAAAAAAATGAATCCACTGCGGGAACACCTAACAGTTTGTTTACGCCATTGTCATCTTTGAATTTGTAAAAGAAGAGGGATTATTACTAGATTTTTAATTTTAAACTTGAAATCAATGAATCCGAATGTGATGATCTTAATTCAGCCCTCTTTATGTCTTTTCTAAGCTGTGATTAAAAGTAGCAAATTTCCAGATGGGGTCCATATATTATCTCATGCACTTTTCATGTGAAGTATTGCAGCAAACATGCTTTTCAACTGACCTTGTGCACAATGGTAGCACTTCTGACTCAAGTTCATAAGGTTGCATGTTGATATCACATCAGGGTCAAGTAGCTCTTTCGTCTATTCATAACTTGATAGATGATTGTGTTAAGATTGAAAACGGAAACTGCGTAATTCTACTGACAATAGAATAATTCGACTTTGTTGCCACCTGTAGGCAAAGTGTTTAAAAAAGGTGTTTTATTTAAATTATGTAGATTAAAATCTTATCAACAATACTTTGGTGAGAAATATCATTTGAGAATTGAGTTCAAAACATAAAAAAATAATCCATGCCGGGAACAGCTAACACTTTGTTCATGCCATTGTCATCTTTGAATTTGTAAGAAAAGAGAGTTTATTACTATATTTTACATTTTAAACTGGAAAACCCTGAATCTGAATGTCATGATCTTAATTCATCCTTGTTTATATCTTTCCCAAAATGTCATTAAAAGTAGCAAATTTCCAGATGGCTTCCATATATTATCTCATGCACTTTTCTTGAGAAGTACTGGAGCACACATGCTTTTCAACTGACCTCGTGGCGCAACGGTAGCGCGTCTGACTCCAGATCAGAAGGTTGCGTGTTCAAATCACGTCGGGGTCAATTAACTCATCTTTTCATAACTTGATTGATGCTTGGGTTAAGATTGAAACGGAAACTGCGTAATCTTACTAACAGTAGAATAACTCAACTGTTGCAACTTGGCAGCACAGGGTTTAACAAAGTGTTTTATTTAAATTATATAGATTAATATCTTATCAACAATACTTTGACGAGAAATATCCTTTGGGAATTGAGTTCAAAGCATTAAAAAAATGAATCCACTGTGGGAACACCTAACAGTTTGTTCACGCCATTGTCATCTTTGAATTTGTAAGAGAAGAGGGATTATTACTAGATTTTTAATTTTAAACTGGAAATCAATGAATCCAAATGTGATGATCTTAATTCAGCCCTCTTTATGTCTTTTCTAAACTGTGATTAAAAGTAGCAAATTTCCAGATGGCTTCCATATATTATCTCATGCACTTTTCTTGAGAAGTACTGGAGCACACATGCTTTTCAACTGACCTCGTGGCACAACGGTAGCGCGTCTGACTCCAGATCAGAAGGTTGCGTGTTCAAATCACGTCGGGGTCATTTAACTCTTACATCTTTTCATAACTTGATTGATGCTTGGGTTAAGATTGAAACAAAAATTGCGTAATCCTACTAACAGTAGAATAACTCAATTTTGTTGCAACCTGTCAGCACAGGGTTTAGCAAAGTGTTTTATTTAAATTATATAGATTAATATCTTATCAACAATACTTTGACGAGAAATATCCTTTGGGAATTGAGTTCAAAGCATTAAAAAAATTAATCAATGCCGGCAACACCTAACAGTTTATTCACGCCATTGTCATCTTTGAATTTGTAAGAGAAGAGGGAATATTACTAGATTTTTAATTTTAAACTGGAAATCAATGAATCCGAATGTGATGATCTTAATTCAGCCTTCTTTTATGTCTTTTCTAAACTGTGATTGAAAGTAGCAAATTTCCAAATGGCTTCCATATATTATCTCATGCACTTTTCTTGAGAAGTACTGGAGCACACATGCTTTTCAACTGACCTCGTGGCGCAACGGTAGCGCGTCTGACTCCAGATCAGAAGGTTGCGTGTTCAAATCACGTCGGGGTCAATTAACTTTCATCTTTTCATAACTTGATTGATGCTTGGGTTAAGATTGAAACGGAAACTGCGTAAACTTACTAACAGTAGAATAACTCAACTTTGTTGCAACTTGGCAGCACAGGGTTTAACAAAGTATTTTATTTAAATTATATAGATTAATATCTTATCAACAATTCTTTGACGAGAAATATCCTTTGGGAATTGAGTTCAAAGCATTAAAAAAATTAATCCACTGCGGGAACACCTAACAGTTTGTTTACGCCATTGTCATCTTTGAATTTGTAAAAGAAGAGGGATTATTACTAGATTTTTAATTTTAAACTTGAAATCAATGAATCCGAATGTGATGATCTTAATTCAGCCCTCTTTATGTCTTTTCTAAGCTGTGATTAAAAGTAGCAAATTTCCAGATGGGGTCCATATATTATCTCATGCACTTTTCATGAGAAGTATTGCAGCACTTCTGACTCAAGGTCATAAGGTTGCATGTTGATATCACATCAGGGTCAAGTAGCTCTTTCGTCTATTCTTAACTTGATAGATGATTGTGTTAAGATTGAAAACGGAAACTGCGTAATTCTACTGACAATAGAATAATTCGACTTTGTTGCCACCTGTAGGCAAAGTGTTTAAAAAAGGTGTTTTATTTAAATTATGTAGATTAAAATCTTATCAACAATACTTTGGTGAGAAATATCATTTGAGAATTGAGTTCAAAACATAAAAAAATAATCCATGCCGGGAACAGCTAACACTTTGTTCATGCCATTGTCATCTTTGAATTTGTAAGAAAAGAGAGTTTATTACTAGATTTTACATTTTAAACTGGAGAACCCTGAATCTGAATGTCATGATCTTAATACATCCTTGTTTATATCTTTCCCAAAATGTCATTAAATGTAGCAAATTTCCAGATGGCTTCCATATATTATCTCATGCACTTTTCTTGAGAAGTACTGGAGCACACATGCTTTTCAACTGACCTCGTGGCGCAACGGTAGCGCGTCTGACTCCAGATCAGAAGGTTGCGTGTTCAAATCACGTCGGGGTCAATTAACTCATCTTTTCATAACTTGATTGATGCTTGGGTTAAGATTGAAACGGAAACTGCGTAATCTTACTAACAGTAGAATAACTCAACTGTTGCAACTTGGCAGCACAGGGTTTAACAAAGTGTTTTATTTAAATTATATAGATTAATATCTTATCAACAATACTTTGACGAGAAATATCCTTTGGGAATTGAGTTCAAAGCATTAAAAAAATGAATCCACTGTGGGAACACCTAACAGTTTGTTCACGCCATTGTCATCTTTGAATTTGTAAGAGAAGAGGGATTATTACTAGATTTTTAATTTTAAACTGGAAATCAATGAATCCAAATGTGATGATCTTAATTCAGCCCTCTTTATGTCTTTTCTAAACTGTGATTAAAAGTAGCAAATTTCCAGATGGCTTCCATATATTATCTCATGCACTTTTCTTGAGAAGTACTGGAGCACACATGCTTTTCAACTGACCTCGTGGCACAACGGTAGCGCGTCTGACTCCAGATCAGAAGGTTGCGTGTTCAAATCACGTCGGGGTCATTTAACTCTTACATCTTTTCATAACTTGATTGATGCTTGGGTTAAGATTGAAACAAAAATTGCGTAATCCTACTAACAGTAGAATAACTCAATTTTGTTGCAACCTGTCAGCACAGGGTTTAGCAAAGTGTTTTATTTAAATTATATAGATTAATATCTTATCAACAATACTTTGACGAGAAATATCCTTTGGGAATTGAGTTCAAAGCATTAAAAAAATTAATCAATGCCGGCAACACCTAACAGTTTATTCACGCCATTGTCATCTTTGAATTTGTAAGAGAAGAGGGAATATTACTAGATTTTTAATTTTAAACTGGAAATCAATGAATCCGAATGTGATGATCTTAATTCAGCCTTCTTTTATGTCTTTTCTAAACTGTGATTGAAAGTAGCAAATTTCCAAATGGCTTCCATATATTATCTCATGCACTTTTCTTGAGAAGTACTGGAGCACACATGCTTTTCAACTGACCTCGTGGCGCAACGGTAGCGCGTCTGACTCCAGATCAGAAGGTTGCGTGTTCAAATCACGTCGGGGTCAATTAACTTTCATCTTTTCATAACTTGATTGATGCTTGGGTTAAGATTGAAACGGAAACTGCGTAAACTTACTAACAGTAGAATAACTCAACTTTGTTGCAACTTGGCAGCACAGGGTTTAACAAAGTATTTTATTTAAATTATATAGATTAATATCTTATCAACAATTCTTTGACGAGAAATATCCTTTGGGAATTGAGTTCAAAGCATTAAAAAAATGAATCCACTGTGGGAACACCTAACAGTTTGTTTACGCCATTGTCATCTTTGAATTTGTAAAAGAAGAGGGATTATTACTAGATTTTTAATTTTAAACTTGAAATCAATGAATCCGAATGTGATGATCTTAATTCAGCCCTCTTTATGTCTTTCCTAAGCTGTGATTAAAAGTAGCAAATTTCCAGATGGGTCCATATATTATCTCATGCACTTTTCATGTGAAGTATTGCAGCAAACATGCTTTTCAACTGACCTTGTGCACAATGGTAGCACTTCTGACTCAAGTTCATAAGGTTGCATGTTGATATCACATCAGGGTCAAGTAGCTCTTTCGTCTATTCATAACTTGATAGATGATTGTGTTAAGATTGAAAACGGAAACTGCGTAATTCTACTGACAATAGAATAATTCGACTTTGTTGCCACCTGTAGGCAAAGTGTTTAAAAAAGGTGTTTTATTTAAATTATGTAGATTAAAATCTTATCAACAATACTTTGGTGAGAAATATCATTTGAGAATTGAGTTCAAAACATAAAAAAATAATCCATGCCGGGAACAGCTAACACTTTGTTCATGCCATTGTCATCTTTGAATTTGTAAGAAAAGAGAGTTTATTACTATATTTTACATTTTAAACTGGAAAACCCTGAATCTGAATGTCATGATCTTAATTCATCCTTGTTTATATCTTTCCCAAAATGTCATTAAAAGTAGCAAATTTCCAGATGGCTTCCATATATTATCTCATGCACTTTTCTTGAGAAGTACTGGAGCACACATGCTTGTCAACTGACCTCGTGGCGCAACGGTAGCGCGTCTGACTCCAGATCAGAAGGTTGCGTGTTCAAATCACGTCGGGGTCAATTAACTCATCTTTTCATAATTTGATTGATGCTTGGGTTAAGATTGAAACGGAAACTGCGTAATCTTACTAACAGTAGAATAACTCAACTGTTGCAACTTGGCAGCACAGGGTTTAACAAAGTGTTTTATTTAAATTATATAGATTAATATCTTATCAACAATACTTTGACGAGAAATATCCTTTGGGAATTGAGTTCAAAGCATTAAAAAAATGAATCCACTGTGGGAACACCTAACAGTTTGTTCACGCCATTGTCATCTTTGAATTTGTAAGAGAAGAGGGATTATTACTAGATTTTTAATTTTAAACTGGAAATCAATGAAACCAAATGTGATGATCTTAATTCAGCCCTCTTTATGTCTTTTCTAAACTGTGATTAAAAGTAGCAAATTTCCAGATGGCTTCCATATATTATCTCATGCACTTTTCTTGAGAAGTACTGGAGCACACATGCTTTTCAACTGACCTCGTGGCACAACGGTAGCGCGTCTGACTCCAGATCAGAAGGTTGCGTGTTCAAATCACGTTGGGGTCATTTAACTCTTACATCTTTTCATAACTTGATTGATGCTTGGGTTAAGATTGAAACAAAAATTGCGTAATCCTACTAACAGTAGAATAACTCAATTTTGTTGCAACCTGTCAGCACAGGGTTTAGCAAAGTGTTTTATTTAAATTATATAGATTAATATCTTATCAACAATACTTTGACGAGAAATATCCTTTGGGAATTGAGTTCAAAGCATTAAAAAAATTAATCAATGCCGGCAACACCTAACAGTTTATTCACGCCATTGTCATCTTTGAATTTGTAAGAGAAGAGGGAATATTACTAGATTTTTAATTTTAAACTGGAAATCAATGAATCCGAATGTGATGATCTTAATTCAGCCTTCTTTTATGTCTTTTCTAAACTGTGATTGAAAGTAGCAAATTTCCAAATGGCTTCCATATATTATCTCATGCACTTTTCTTGAGAAGTACTGGAGCACACATGCTTTTCAACTGACCTCGTGGCGCAACGGTAGCGCGTCTGACTCCAGATCAGAAGGTTACGTGTTCAAATCACGTCGGGGTCAATTAACTTTCATCTTTTCATAACTTGATTGATGCTTGGGTTAAGATTGAAACGGAAACTGCGTAAACTTACTAACAGTAGAATAACTCAACTTTGTTGCAACTTGGCAGCACAGGGTTTAACAAAGTATTTTATTTAAATTATATAGATTAATATCTTATCAACAATTCTTTGACGAGAAATATCCTTTGGGAATTGAGTTCAAAGCATTAAAAAAATTAATCCACTGCGGGAACACCTAACAGTTTGTTTACGCCATTGTCATCTTTGAATTTGTAAAAGAAGAGGGATTATTACTAGATTTTTAATTTTAAACTTGAAATCAATGAATCCGAATGTGATGATCTTAATTCAGCCCTCTTTATGTCTTTTCTAAGCTGTGATTAAAAGTAGCAAATTTCCAGATGGGGTCCATATATTATCTCATGCACTTTTCATGAGAAGTATTGCAGCACTTCTGACTCAAGGTCATTAGGTTGCATGTTGATATCACATCAGGGTCAAGTAGCTCTTTCGTCTATTCTTAACTTGATAGATGATTGTGTTAAGATTGAAAACGGAAACTGCGTAATTCTACTGACAATAGAATAATTCGACTTTGTTGCCACCTGTAGGCAAAGTGTTTAAAAAAGGTGTTTTATTTAAATTATGTAGATTAAAATCTTATCAACAATACTTTGGTGAGAAATATCATTTGAGAATTGAGTTCAAAACATAAAAAAATAATCCATGCCGGGAACAGCTAACACTTTGTTCATGCCATCGTCATCTTTGAATTTGTAAGAAAAGAGAGTTTATTACTAGATTTTACATTTTAAACTGGAGAACCCTGAATCTGAATGTCATGATCTTAATTCATCCTTGTTTATATCTTTCCCAAAATGTCATTAAATGTAGCAAATTTCCAGATGGCTTCCATATATTATCTCATGCACTTTTCTTGAGAAGTACTGGAGCACACATGCTTTTCAACTGACCTCGTGGTGCAACGGTAGCGCGTCTGACTCCAGATCAGAAGGTTGCGTGTTCAAATCACGTCGGGGTCAACTAACTCTATCATCTTTTCATAACTTGATTGATGCTTGGTTTAAGATTGAAACGAAAATTGCGTAATCCTACTAACAGTAGAATAACTCAACTTTGTTGCAACCTGTCAGCACAGGGTTTAACAAAGTGTTTTATTTAAATTATATAGATTAATATCTTATCAACAATACTTTGACGAGAAATATCCTTTGGGAATTGAGTTCAAAGCATTAAAAAAATGAATCCACTGCGGGAACACCTAACAGTTTGTTTACGCCATTGTCATCTTTGAATTTGTAAGAGAAGAGGGATTATTACTAGATTTTTAATTTTAAACTGGAAATCAATGAATCCAAATGTGATGATCTTAATTCAGCCCTCTTTATGTCTTTTCTAAACTGTGATTGAAAGTAGCAAATTTCCAAATAGCTTCCATACATTATCTCATGCACTTTTCTTGAGAAGTACTGGAGCACACATGCTTTTCAACTGTCCTCGTGGGTAACGGTAGCGCATCTGACTCCAGATCAGAAGGTTGGGTGTTCAAATCACGTCGGGGTCAATTAACTCATCTTTTCATAACTTGATTGATGCTTGGGTTAAGATTGAAACGGAAACTGCGTAATCCTACTAACAGTAGAATAACTCAACTTTGTTGCAACCTGTCAGCACAGGGTTTAACAAAGTGTTTTATTTAAATTATATAGATTAATATCTTATCAACAATACTTTGACGAGAAATATCCTTTGGGAATTGAGTTCAAAGCATTAAAAAAATGAATCCACTGCGGGAACACCTAACAGTTTGTTTACGCCATTGTCATCTTTGAATTTGTAAGAGAAGAGGGATTATTACTAGATTTTTAATTTTAAACTGGAAATCAATGAATCCAAATGTGATGATCTTAATTCAGCCCTCTTTATGTCTTTTCTAAACTGTGATTGAAAGTAGCAAATTTCCAAATAGCTTCCATACATTATCTCATGCACTTTTATTGAGAAGTACTGGAGCACACATGCTTTTCAACTGTCCTCGTGGGTAACGGTAGCGCATCTGACTCCAGATCAGAAGGTTGGGTGTTCAAATCACGTCGGGGTCAATTAACTCATCTTTTCATAACTTGATTGATGCTTGGGTTAAGATTGAAACGGAAACTGCGTAATCCTACTAACAGTAGAATAACTCAACTTTGTTGCAACCTGTCAGCACAGGGTTTAACAAAGTGTTTTATTTAAATTATATAGATTAATATCTTATCAACAATACTTTGACGAGAAATATCCTTTGGGAATTGAGTTCAAAGCATTAAAAAATGAATCCACTGCGGGAACACCTAACAGTTTGTTTACGCCATTGTCATCTTTGAATTTGTAAGAGAAGAGGGATTATTACTAGATTTTTAATTTTAAACTGGAAATCAATGAATCCAAATGTGATGATCTTAATTCAGCCCTCTTTATGTCTTTTCTAAACTGTGATTGAAAGTAGCAAATTTCCAAATAGCTTCCATACATTATCTCATGCACTTTTATTGAGAAGTACTGGAGCACACATGCTTTTCAACTGACCTCGTGGCGCAACGGTACCGCATCTGACTCCAGATCAGAAGGTTGCGTGTTCAAATCACGTCGGGGTCAATTAACTCATCTTTTCATCACTTGATTGATGCTTGGGTTAAGATTGAAACGGAAACTGCGTAATCCTACTAACAGTAGAATAACTCAACTTTGTTGCAACCTGGCAGCACAGGGTTTAACAAAGTGTTTTATTTAAATTATATAGATTAATATCTTATCAACAATACTTTGACGAGAAATATCCTTTGGGAATTGAGTTCAAAGCATTAAAAAAATGAATCCACTGCGGGAACACCTAACAGTTTGTTCACGCCATTGTCATCTTTGAATTTGTAAGAGACGAGGGATTATTACTAGATTTTTAATTTTAAACTGGAAATCAATGAAACCAAATGTGATGATCTTAATTCAGCCCTCTTTATGTCTTTTCTAAACTGTGATTAAAAGTAGCAAATTTCCAGATGGCTTCCATATATTATCTCATGCACTTTTCTTGAGAAGTACTGGAGCACACATGCTTTTCAACTGACCTCGTGGCGCAACGGTAGCGCGTCTGACTCCAGATCAGAAGGTTGCATGTTCAAATCACGTCGGGGTCAACTAACTCTATCATCTTTTCATAACTTGATTGATGCTTGGTTTAAGATTGAAACGAAAATTGCGTAATCCTACTAACAGTAGAATAACTCAACTTTGTTGCAACCTGTCAGCACAGGGTTTAACAAAGTGTTTTATTTAAATTATATAGATTAATATCTTATCAACAATACTTTGACGAGAAATATCCTTTGGGAATTGAGTTCAAAGCATTAAAAAATGAATCTGCTGCGGGAACACCTAACAGTTTGTTTACGCCATTTTCATCTTTGAATTTGTAAGAGAAGAGGGATTATTACTAGATTTTTAATTTTAAACTTGAAATCAATGAATCCGAATGTGATGATCTTAATTCAGCCCTCTTTATGTCTTTTCTAAGCTGTGATTAAAAGTAGCAAATTTCCAGATGGGGTCCATATATTATCTCATGCACTTTTCATGAGAAGTATTGCAGCACTTCTGACTCAAGGTCATAAGGTTGCATGTTGATATCACATCAGGGTCAAGTAGCTCTTTCGTCTATTCTTAACTTGATAGATGATTGTGTTAAGATTGAAAACGGAAACTGCGTAATTCTACTGACAATAGAATAATTCGACTTTGTTGCCACCTGTAGGCAAAGTGTTTAAAAAAGGTGTTTTATTTAAATTATGTAGATTAAAATCTTATCAACAATACTTTGGTGAGAAATATCATTTGAGAATTGAGTTCAAAACATAAAAAAATAATCCATGCCGGGAACAGCTAACACTTTGTTCATGCCATTGTCATCTTTGAATTTGTAAGAAAAGAGAGTTTATTACTAGATTTTACATTTTAAACTGGAGAACCCTGAATCTGAATGTCATGATCTTAATTCATCCTTGTTTATATCTTTCCCAAAATGTCATTAAAAGTAGCAAATTTCCAGATGGCTTCCATATATTATCTCATGCACTTTTCATGAGAAGTAATGGAGCACACATGCTTTCCCATCGACCTCGTGGTGCAACGGTAGCGCGTCTGACTCCAGATCAAAAGGTTGCGTGTTTAAATCACGTCGGGGTCAATTAACTCTTTCATCTTTTCATAACTTGATTTATGCTTGGGTTAAGATTGAAACAGAAACTGCGTAATCCTACTGACAATAGAATAACTCAACTTTGTTGCCACCTGTCAGTGCTGGGTTTAAAAATGAGTTTTATTTAAATTATATAGATTAATATCTTATCAACAATACTTTGACGAGAAATATTATTTGGGAATTGAGTTCAAAGCATTAAAAAAATGAATCAATGCCGGCAACACCTAACAGTTTGTTCACGCCATTGTCATCTTTGAATTTGTAAGAGAAGAGGGATTATTACTAGATTTTTTAATTTAAACTGGAAATCAATGAATCCGAATGTGATGATCTTAATTCAGCCCTCTTTTATGTCTTTTCTAAACTGTGATTAAAAGTAGCAAATTTCCAAATAGCTTCCATACATTATCTCATGCACTTTTCTTGAGAAGTACTGGAGCACAGATGCTTTTCAACTGACCTCGTGGTGCAACAGTAGCGCGTCTGACTCCAGATCAGAAGGTTGCGTGTTCAAATCACGTCAGGGTCAATTAACTCATCTTTTCATAACTTGATTGATGCTTGGGTTAAGATTGAAACGGAAACTGCGTAATCCTACTAACAGTAGAATAACTCAATTTTGTTGCAACCTGGCAGCACAGGGTTTAACAAAGTGTTTTATTTAAATTATATAGATTAATATCTTATCAACAATACTTTGACGAGAAATATCCTTTGGGAATTGAGTTCAAAGCATTAAAAAAATGAATCCACTGTGGGAACACCTAACAGTTTGTTTACGCCATTGTCATCTTTGAATTTGTAAAAGAAGAGGGATTATTACTAGATTTTTAATTTTAAACTTGAAATCAATGAATCCGAATGTGATGATCTTAATTCAGCCCTCTTTATGTCTTTCCTAAGCTGTGATTAAAAGTAGCAAATTTCCAGATGGGTCCATATATTATCTCATGCACTTTTCATGTGAAGTATTGCAGCAAACATGCTTTTCAACTGACCTTGTGCACAATGGTAGCACTTCTGACTCAAGTTCATAAGGTTGCATGTTGATATCACATCAGGGTCAAGTAGCTCTTTCGTCTATTCATAACTTGATAGATGATTGTGTTAAGATTGAAAACGGAAACTGCGTAATTCTACTGACAATAGAATAATTCGACTTTGTTGCCACCTGTAGGCAAAGTGTTTAAAAAAGGTGTTTTATTTAAATTATGTAGATTAAAATCTTATCAACAATACTTTGGTGAGAAATATCATTTGAGAATTGAGTTCAAAACATAAAAAAATAATCCATGCCGGGAACAGCTAACACTTTGTTCATGCCATTGTCATCTTTGAATTTGTAAGAAAAGAGAGTTTATTACTATATTTTACATTTTAAACTGGAAAACCCTGAATCTGAATGTCATGATCTTAATTCATCCTTGTTTATATCTTTCCCAAAATGTCATTAAAAGTAGCAAATTTCCAGATGGCTTCCATATATTATCTCATGCACTTTTCTTGAGAAGTACTGGAGCACACATGCTTGTCAACTGACCTCGTGGCGCAACAGTAGCGCGTCTGACTCCAGATCAGAAGGTTGCGTGTTCAAATCACGTCGGGGTCAATTAACTCATCTTTTCATAATTTGATTGATGCTTGGGTTAAGATTGAAACGGAAACTGCGTAATCTTACTAACAGTAGAATAACTCAACTGTTGCAACTTGGCAGCACAGGGTTTAACAAAGTGTTTTATTTAAATTATATAGATTAATATCTTATCAACAATACTTTGACGAGAAATATCCTTTGGGAATTGAGTTCAAAGCATTAAAAAAATGAATCCACTGTGGGAACACCTAACAGTTTGTTCACGCCATTGTCATCTTTGAATTTGTAAGAGAAGAGGGATTATTACTAGATTTTTAATTTTAAACTGGAAATCAATGAAACCAAATGTGATGATCTTAATTCAGCCCTCTTTATGTCTTTTCTAAACTGTGATTAAAAGTAGCAAATTTCCAGATGGCTTCCATATATTATCTCATGCACTTTTCTTGAGAAGTACTGGAGCACACATGCTTTTCAACTGACCTCGTGGCACAACGGTAGCGCGTCTGACTCCAGATCAGAAGGTTGCGTGTTCAAATCACGTTGGGGTCATTTAACTCTTACATCTTTTCATAACTTGATTGATGCTTGGGTTAAGATTGAAACAAAAATTGCGTAATCCTACTAACAGTAGAATAACTCAATTTTGTTGCAACCTGTCAGCACAGGGTTTAGCAAAGTGTTTTATTTAAATTATATAGATTAATATCTTATCAACAATACTTTGACGAGAAATATCCTTTGGGAATTGAGTTCAAAGCATTAAAAAAATTAATCAATGCCGGCAACACCTAACAGTTTATTCACGCCATTGTCATCTTTGAATTTGTAAGAGAAGAGGGAATATTACTAGATTTTTAATTTTAAACTGGAAATCAATGAATCCGAATGTGATGATCTTAATTCAGCCTTCTTTTATGTCTTTTCTAAACTGTGATTGAAAGTAGCAAATTTCCAAATGGCTTCCATATATTATCTCATGCACTTTTCTTGAGAAGTACTGGAGCACACATGCTTTTCAACTGACCTCGTGGCGCAACGGTAGCGCGTCTGACTCCAGATCAGAAGGTTACGTGTTCAAATCACGTC